>NC_009303.2:0-33094 GCF_000002845.2 Leishmania braziliensis MHOM/BR/75/M2904 | reverse complement strand
GGGGGGGGGGGAAGAGAGGATGCGCGGGGAGGCCCTCCCACGCCGCCACCGCTTTGCCTTAGCGGGTGCCCAAAGGACCCTTCATTTTATCAGTTCCCCCCTCCCCCGCAACTCGCGGCGGGGCGCAGCTCGGCGCGTGGCATCCCAGGGCCCCGTGCCCCCACAGTGCGTGCTGGGAAGCCAAAGCAGCCCCCCACGCCCCCCATCCCTGCCGTTGCCGAGCCACCCCTGGTGGAGGCAGGGCCAGACACCTACGACGTAGCAAGACCGGATCGATGCACCGCTGTGGATGCGCCACGTGGCGACCTGCGAGGCAGGTGGCGGGTAGAGCCTGATGCAGTGGCCGTGCTCCGGCGACTCCGCGTTACTGTAACGCGTGTCTACGGCTGCCTCGCACTACGCAGTCGGCCCTGTGGCAGGGTGGAGTCTGACTCAAGCCCTCTGGCAGAGAGAGACGCGCTGAACAAAATAACTTCCTCGCGGTATTCATTTTATAGTGGCTTCTCTCGACTCAAGCACTGCGGTGGCCTACTCACCCGCCTCTGCCGTAAGTGTCACCCCGCCGCCGCTCTCCAATCGCCCCGGCCTGTTTGGCGACGCCTGTTGTAAACGAGAGACACGGGCAGGTAGGAGGGGGGAGGGTGAGTAACAGGAGTGGTAGTGGGATTGATGTAGAGAGGTAACAAGAACCGCGCGCACGACGCGGAGGTGGTAGCGTCGTGCGAAGCGAGAGAAGAGAGGCGGAGGGCAGGAAAACGCACGCAAGCCAGAGATCAAAGGCACCAGGCAGTAGTGGACACACACACACACACACACACACACACACACACACACACACACACACACACTCACACACGCCCCCTCTGCATCACTACACAGGAGCACAGGACGTGACCTCTAAAAGTCGACCTCGCGCGGCACGGGATCGATGAACACCCACCCCGTCTTATCGAGTGGCTTGACCCCCGCTGCTGCCTCTCGCTCCTTGTGGATCTCGCGCATAATCTCGTACAGGGCCTTGGTGTCGAGGGAGCAATATTCCAGCAGCTGGATGCGCAGGGTTTGCCACAGGATGTCTCGTTCCTTCTTCGTAATGCTGGTGTGCGCACTGCCGGACCAGTTTGGTGATTGCTGAGTACCGCCACCGAGGCCGAGCTTCGCCCGCTCGAGGTCTTGCACTGTGCCGCCACCCTCCATGTGATGCCACAGTCGGTAAACTCCCATCGCGTTCTCGCCCTTCTGCTCATCCTGACCCTCTCCAACACTGGCCTTGGACGAGGAGGTATCAGGCTCAGACGCGGAGTTTCCGCCGCTACCCACACCAAGCACAGGTCCATTTGGCGCCATCATCACCGCTGCCGTCGTCTCTGAGCCGAAGACGCCGTACTGGAAGTCAGGGCACAGTGCTGGCAGCACTTTTTTGAGCGAGTTCGACCCATGCGCGTTAGGGTGCAGGTAGCCCTTCTTGATGAGATCGAGTGTGTCGAGGAAGCAGAAGCTCTTGATCTCGTCCTTGTACTCCACCTCCAACTGCCCTAGCTTCTCCAGGCATGCCTTCTCGAAGGAGGCGAAGTGCGCCATGAAGCAGCCGTCGTAGGGCTGTAGCGGCTCCTCCAGCGGGTTGAATTTGGTGATCTTTGGCGGCTTCGGCGCCTTGCAGTGTCGCCGCGGGCGTCTGCCCGCCTCTGCCTCCTCCTTGGCGGCGCGCTCGGAAGCGATGCGCTCCAGCTCACCAGACGCCTCCATCGCCTTTCGCTTCTTCTCCCGCTCCAGCCGCACGATGCGGATGAGCTCGGCGATGCAGGAAGGGCGGGGGTCCGCGTTCGGCGAGTAGCCCTTGCCAAAGTGGAGGTAGTTGTAGTGCGTTGGCGTCTCCGTCAGGACGTCGTACTGGAAGACGTCCAGCGAGAACTGAAACGGGACCGACTGGTACGCCACAACCTTCGCAAAGGGCGGCAGGGCAAACTGCACAGCTTCGAAGTCGATGACGAACAGCGGGTACCGAATGCGACCGAAGAAGGCGTCGATTTCTTTCGGGTTCAAAGCAACCTTGCCTTGTCTCAGGGCGTTCGCGTAGCGCACTTGCGGACTTGACAGCCGCACGCCGCCCTCCCCTCGCTCGTACGCGGCGAGCACGTCGAGGACGGTTCGTTTGCCCTGCGCCCACCACTCCGCTTTCCGTGCCAGGGAGGCGGATGGGAGCGTGAAGAGGTGGTTGTCACGCGCTAAGATCGCATTCTCCACCTTGCGAGGCAGACACAGGCCCTCTGTAAAGAACGGACACGCGTCGCCGCCGCGTAGGCACTGAGGACCAACGTACCGCGCGTAGCGCGGGCAATCGATGTTGTCGCCGCTGCCTATGGCGACGTTACCAGCGTCATTCTCCGCCACCCCATTTGATTCCTCATCCTCGTCGGCCGCCGGGGCCCTTCGTTTCCCTCGACTGCTCGCTGCGACGCCTTTCGCTTTTTGGGCTGCCAGCTTCTGACCCTTCCCGTGCTTCCGGTCGTCCGCTTCTTCCGGGGTGCGGCTGGCGCGTACAAAGCCCTCGTCACCGAGGAGGTTCGAGAAGGCCGTCAGGGGGCTGCTCGCTGACCGCCCAGCCAAAGAAAACGCAGCCATCTGCTCTTGATGGCTCTTCACGAGGGGGAGGGTGTGTCGACGCAGCAGCTCCTCCACAAAGCACTGCTCCGCCTCGAAGAGACGATGGTGCGCCTCATCCTTGTGGCGCTGGCTGCGCGTCGCGCGGGCGTTGTGGAAACCGTCGAGCTCCAGAGCCGCCAGCTCGACCTCCGCGGCACGACTGGCCAGGAGTGGGTCGGAGGCGATGGCGCTGCTGAAGTTGCGCATGTCAAAGGCGCCGCTGCCGCCGCTGCCACCGCTGAGGCCGCAGTGCGAAAAGTAGTGCCCGCCGCCGCCTCCAGCACGAGCGGCTGCGTTGCCGTATTGCCGCCCGCGACCCTCCTTGCCGTAGTACTTGCAGTCTTCTGCCATCAGCTCCTCTAGGGAGACTCGCTGAATGAACTTGACAAGCCGAGGCGGGTCGCAGTCTACCAGCGTGGCTGGGCCAGGGAAGAACTGGCGAATGTGCAGCAGCCCGCTGCGCTTCAGGTCAATCGGCGCCGCCGCGCGTGCGGAGGACTCCAGCGAGCGGCCGCGCGAGTTCTCGCTCATGATGTTGTCCAGGTTCACCTGCAAAAATTTCTTCCGGACTTCGATGGGTAAGTGGGGCTGGGTCAACCACAGCCGAAAGCACAACGTCGTGAAGTGAAACCGTTGGACCGAGTTGCTGACGCGGCCCGGGGTGCTGATGGGATCAATGACAGCCTGGGACTCGAGAAAGATCCATTGATTTTCTTTTGGGCGATACCGCACTACAGCCGGACGCGCACGCAGCTCCATGGTTGCTGAGCCAGCGGCAGCAGCGCTGGCGCCGTCGTCGCCAGCTCGCGTTTGATGTGAGGTGCAAGGGAATTCGACAGCAAAAGCCGGCCTATGAATCGTCAGAGACGGCGCCTGCTCCCCGAGCGACCTGTACATGCCTTGGAAGTATGTTGTGATGAGCTGCTCCGTGCGCTGCACCGCCTGATGGAATTCGTTCTCCTTCACGAGCACGGCGCGGCTGCCGAACTGGAGCCGGTCCCACCGACGCACCAGCTCGTTGAAGCCGACGCTGTCGTCAAAGTGCATCATGTCGCCGAGAGACGCCTTGGGAATCAGGTCGGAGCGATTCTGCAAGAGGAAGAGCTTCTTTGGGCATACAAGTGACGCAGCGAAGCTGCGGTGTGTGATAATGAAAGGGGAAGCCGCAGTTGTCGCCGGCTGTGTCTGCTGTGGCGGCGGCAACTTAAATGGTGCCTCGCCGGGAGAGTCGTCTGGGCTGACCGCTTCCTGTATGGTCTCGTCCAAATCTGCGAGAGGCTGTGTGGAGGCGAGAAAGTGATCGACAAGGGCAGTGAAGGTGTCTCTTGATGGATCTTCCGCCACGGCTGCTGCTGACGTTGCCCCTGGCATCGCAAGCGACGGTGATGCAGGCTTGACTTGCCTGAATTGCTGCTGCTGCTGCTGCAGCTTCCCTTGCTCAAGGGTCAGCTGGTCCATCTCCGCTTTCTGGCGCTTCGCCTCTTCGAGAATCTTTCGATGCTTTGCAATGAGAGCGAGAGTCTTCGCCTGACTGTCGCGCTTTGCCGGGGTGCGCGCAGACGCTGTTGTTTTCACCGTCGCTGGAGCCGTAGTTGCTGCGGGTGCAGACACCACCGCTGTCGCCACGCTCGCAATTCTCTTCTTGAACATGGTCCGTCGTGCGTGCGTGGACTGCTGTGACGAGAGGAAAAGTACAACAGCAGCAGCTGCGCGGTGACGCTGATTCCTGTACAGCCGAGCAACGGTACGGTGTTGGGCTGGGGAGGGAAGGAAGGAGGGGGCGCGTGCGCCTTATATGTATGGCTTCACTCAACTTGGCGCATACATGTGCAGGCAGAGACGCTCTGTGTAAGCGGAGGGGGGTGGGTGCCGGAGTGCGGGAGCGGTAATCCGACGCGCTGGTCCACCGGGACGTGTTGTTCTCCCGTTGTCGTCCTTCTCTGCCTCAAGGCGATTAGTAATGGGTCTATGAAAGAGAGAGAGAGAGGCAATAGCGACACGCGGTGATGTGGTGTACGACTGCCTATGTGCGTTGTTTGCCCGTGTGCTCCACCGAGAGAGGGAGAGGCGCGCACCGGCACAACACCACCAACGACAACCGCCGGAAAAAAAGCGTGGGGGCGGCGGCGCTGACACGCACAGAAGCACAGGCGAGGAAGAGGACACGCGGGGGGGGGTACAAAGCGCGCACAGAGAGAGAAGATGCAAAATATCAGCAGTGGTAATGGCACTGGCGGATGGCAGAAGAGGTGCAAATACTTTCTAGTGAAATGCTCGTTCCCTTGTGCGCGTTGGTCACACACACACACACACACACACACACACACGCACTCCTCTCTGCTGTGAGCGACGAGGAGAGAATGAGAGCGCGCGCAAGAAACACAACGCGATCGCAGAAGAGAGTGGGCGCAGGATCCCAATCTCACCGGCGAACTTTGGACTTCCGCTTCTCTGTCGCTCTTTCCTCTGTGGGTCTGTGCTGTATGCTGTGGCTATGCCGCTGTGCACCTGTATTAAAGTGACCGCAATGGCTCCACAGAGGGGGGGGGGGGGAGGAGTGAGGAGAGAGGAAACGAAGCGGAGGCAGGAAGATCAACAGCAACCAAAAGATCAGCCACAAACACCCGCTGAAAAATGGGACGGGGATGACTTGGAGAATCCCAAGATGGGGGAGGGGAGGCGGGTGCACAGCGTCTGACTCCCTGCTTCACGCCCCCTTTTCGTTGGTCTGCGCGGGCGTGTGTGTGTGTGTGTGTTTGATCTAACAACTGCGTAGTCTATGCGAGGAAAATGTCCCCCGGGGTTGAGATGGGTGTGTATCTGCAGGCGAGTTTGTGTCATGATAAGCGTGAAATCGAGAAGAATGCGCGCCAGTGAGAGAGAGAGAGAGAGAGGACAGGTATCAGTGCAAGTAAAGGGGGAGTCATTTCACGCAGACACAGCTGATCATGATACTTACTGAGAGACGTGCACTCCAGCATGCTTGCGAGCGCACACAAGCCCGCGCTTACGCGTAGGCGCGCAACTGAGGGATTCTGCCACAGAGTTGAAAAGAGCACCCGAGCCACGGCATACAGGGGTGCTCGCACACAGGGAAATGCCCCTCTACGTAGAGACGCCAAGGCTGTGCGTCTCTGCGTGTTTTCGTTGACGGCCCTGTCGTGCAAGTGACCACGGGCGGGCGCGATGGTGCCGCTTTCGAGGTTTGGCGCGGGAATGGGTGAAGGCCGCAAAGATAGAGAGCCCGACGTGCAAAATTATGAAGAGCAAATGTGCCAGCAGGTGATACATTCTGCCGCCTTTTCTTCTGCCCGCACTCGACGCCCCCCCGCGTCTCCCTCCTCCCTCCAACGGCGTGTGTGTGTGTGCGTGTGTGCGCAGCAGCGCGTCTACCTCGCTGCCCTCTCTCCTACTGTGGCATACATCTGAGGCCATCGCTGCAGCGCTGGGCAGTTGGCAGGGGGAGGGGCGTGATGGTGGTGGTGGTAGGAGGGGCAAATTCGAGCAAGACGGTATCACGACTACGATCGTCCAGCATAAATCAGGCTCAAACAGTTTCCCTCCCACGCGAGGGGAAAGCGGAATGAGGAGCGGAGGCGGGTTAGGGGGGGGGCTGAGGTGGGCTGCATTCCAGAAAAACAGCGGACAACACAACTATACACGATGCCCCTCTCTCCCTCCTCCCCCCCACTTGCAACAACCGCAGGGCTAACTCGAGGACAGGGGAACAGAAAGAGAAACCTCGGCACCCTCTCTACGCGACTTTCCGTGACTACGGAGTGCACGGTGTCTTCCTACCATACTCCACACCTCCTCGTACCTCAGTTCTTGCAGCAAACCGCTCGGGTGGGGTGGGGAGAGAGGCGACGTTGGCAGAGGGAATGGGATCGATTGGGAGGGATGAAAACAACTGTAAAGGTCCGCCGCCGCGAAAATGTACTTCGTCGTTGCGTGGTCCTGTGCACGGGATGCAAGGGTAACGTGAGTGAGGTCCAACTACAGCCACTGCCATTAATGCTGATGCAACTGCTACACAATAGCACTCAAACTGGCGAGCATGAGAAGCAACATGAACACCATCACTGTGATCAGAAGCGCATTGCGACGGAGACGCCGAGAGGCACCGGTGGTGACGCCACCAGAGAAGCAGCAGGCGTACAGATCACACTTGCCTGGGAGGTGCAGACGCCGCCGCTGTGCCTCTAGCAGGCGTAGTGAGCCATGCAGGGCAGATGGCAGAAGTGACGCCGCCGTGAAGATGAGCGGCGACACGTCGGAGAGGTCGCGGTCTCTATCGTCGTCCATCAGACTGCCCCTGTCATTGCCTCCGATGAATACGCGACTGTCACTGTCCCCACGACGTCCGTGAGGATCACCAACATCACTGCTACCGCCATCGCGACCACTACTCTTACTTTGTAGTAGCAGAGAAGCCTGATTAGCCATCGAGCTGCGCATCTTGTTCAGCTTCGCCTCTGCGGCCGCCAGAAGGGCTGCCTTGCGCGCCAGCTGCGCCTCCTGCGAATTCAAATTCGCTTCCCTGGCGGCGAGTTGGTCATGCCACGCCTGAGGTGTACGAGCAGACGCTTCTGCGGAGGCACTGACAGCGGCAGATCCGTGTGCGTCATCAGCTCCTGCCGATTTCGGCAGGGAGGGACCAGGTTGCGATGCTGCTGCTGCTGTCGCTGTGGGAGAGTGTGAGCCGGTGACGCTGGCGTAGTACTGCATCTTCCACTCCTCCGCCTCGTCCCGGGCAGCTTGCACGGCCCGCTGCAAGTCCATCGCGGCTTGCTTGTTGTCTTCCGAGAACATCAGCGCATGAAACGCTTCCTCGCGCATCGTCGACTCCTCCTCCAACGTGGCGACTTGCTGCTGGGAGGTGCGAAGTTGCTCTTGCAGGTGCTTATTTACTATTTGTGTTTCATCCGCGGCGCGAATGCGCTCCGCTAGTTCCTGACTGAGGGCGGACACCTTTGCTGCGTATCGTTGCTCCAGCGCCTGCCGCTCTGTCTGAGCATGCAAGATACGCTCCATGTATCGGCTGTTCTCCATCTGCACCTGCTTCAGCAGTGTGTGCGCTACTTTGAGTTCCTCCTCCCGCAGTTGCTGTTCCCTCAGGAGTTGCGTCTTCTCCGCCTCACGCTCCTGCTTGGCCCGGTCTAGCAGAAACTGTGCGTGTTGTTCTTTGCTCTGCAGCTCCGCCTTGATGCTCTCAAGCTGCTTCGCGTGTGTCGCCGCCACAGCCGCCTGCTGACGCACAGCGCTGCTGCCGTTGGTGCTGAGGGTCGCTGAGCCGGCTCCAGGGGCACCAGCAGGAGTAAGTGGCGCGTTTTCGGGCCCCGTTCCACTTGCCTTGTAGTCGCCCGCCTCTAGCCCATGCGTCAGCGATGTGACGCCACTTTCTGGCCGAAATAGCGTTGCGAGTTCATCATATTGGGTCCCGAGTCTGTTCAGTCGCAGCTTCAGCACATCACACTCGTGCTCCGCCTGCGCGCGCTCCGTCTCCTTGGCTGACATGCGCGCCTGCAGCTGCGTCTTCTCCTTCTCCCAATGCTCCTCTCTACGCTTGTACTCCGTCTTCAACTCTAGCTGGATCATCTCGCGCAGCTTCATTCGTGTTGTCTGTAGCTCCTCCTCGTGCGTGGCGGCCATCATTTTCTTCTCCTCCCGTAGCGCGGCGGTTTGCTGCTTCAGCGTCGCCAGCTCGTCCTGCTGCATCGCGGTGCGCTCGTGGAACTCTTCCGTCAGCTGCACCCGTAGCTCGTTCAGCGCGCTCTCCTTCTCCTCTCGGAGAAGGCGGAGCTCTTCGCGGAGCCTTTTATTTTTGCAGGCCGCGTCATTGAGCTGGGTGGTGACCGCGTCCTTCCACTTGTCCATCTTAGCTTCAAGTGTGTGGAGCTTCTCTTCCGGTGTGAGTGTCGCAGCAGCGGTGGCGGCGGCAGCGCTCTGCTGCGACTGCGGGTGCGACGACAGCGCCTCCCTGCCGGCTGAGAGGGGTAATGACGGTTCTGGCAGCGCCACATCTCTGGATGGAGCTGATGGGCCTGATTCCGCCATGGCAGAGTTGACCTCTATGATTGTAGTCGAAGAGGAAGCTGAGTGCGTGGGCATATGTTAGAGAGGGGGAGGGAGGGAGACAGTTGAGAAGTACGGATGGCGCGGCGCGAGGAAGGGGTAGCGCCAAGGTATAGTTCCTCCTCCCTGCCTGGTGATCCTCTTTGCCTCTCTTGCGCATTGTGGACACAACCGCACGCATAAGCGGCGTAGTAGGGGTGCCTTGTCAACGTCACGAGGTGCCACCGACGCACAGCAGCTTTCCTCTTACCTGCGGCGACATCTTTTCTCGTAGATCCTCTCTTCCGCGTCTTCCACGCTTCATGCGAGGGTTGCGCACAGCCGTATGTCATCTGCCGAGTGTGCCTTTGCAAAAAATGTGGAGTGAACGTTTGTGTGAAGTACGCCTGCGCCCGTGAAAGAGCGCCGGCTCACCATCTCTCTCGTGCAGAGTCTTTCCCAGCCTTGTGACGTGCACCACCGACTCCCTCCTTCTCTGTGCCCCTCCCCTCTTCCCTCGCTGTGTGTCTGCGCACGTGAGAGAGGGGGGGGTGGAGCAGAGAGAGAGAGAGAGCAAAGCGCTCAGACGTACAGGCACTTGCATACACACCGAGAACGCCACTCCAGTGCAGCAGAGTTGTATACGAGAAGGGAGAGTGAGAGAAGAAGGGCAGTAGAGTCTGGCATGAGGATGGCGGTTAAAGGGAGATCAGAGGAGAGGCCAGGGACGTCAGCAACGCACAGTCACAGTCCTCCCCTCTCCCTTCCACACCAAAACCCAACAACCACAGGACGAACTCAACACAAGACGGAAAGGGGGAAGAGGGGGTGGGTGGGTGGGGCTGTTGAAGTCATTTTGGACACAAAGACGCATGCGGGACTGCATATTTCCCCACCCCTTCCCTTCGGAAAGAACAACATCGTTGGAGCGCACAGGGTACTCGATCAGAGGAGATGCACCTGCGCGTGAGGAAGGAGCACCGCGGGGAAAAGAGCACAGGGGTGACTGAACGACCACCGTTACTCAGCGTGATAGGCGTAGCAAGCACACAAGAGAGAAGCGGAGTGGGAGTCACTTTTCGTCCCTGCGTGTGGTCACTTGAGCGCCGCATCAACGCTGTGTGTCTTCCCTCCCCCCCCGTTACATCCCACCCCCTTTCCTTACACGATGGGTGCGCGATGCAAGACCACCCAGGCTGGGCTTCCCACCCAATGGCCCGCTCCTTCTACACCCGCTTCTCCGCTTGGATGACATTGCGCATGAGTTGATCCAGCTCCTCTTGCAGGAGAGTTGTCTCATCGTGCTTGCTCACCTTCACTGTTGGGTCCCTCGGCGGGGCATACGCCACGTTGGAGCCGTTCTTGCGCTGCGGAACGACAGCCTTGCCACTCTGTGCCAGTCGCCCACGCTCTTGAGCTACGAGGCTTTCGCCGCCCTTGTCGCTGCCGTCGCTATTTCCGCTTAGAGCACTACCAACAAAGCTGGCACCGCCTGCGACGGCGCCCCAGAGGGCATTGAGGCGCCCTGTCACGCGAAGTTCTCGCACTGGGGGCAACTCGCGCACGGGTGGGAAGAAGGTTGTGCTATTGCTGTACTCCACCAGCTCATTCACCTTCGATTCGATTGCCCCAAGGCGGGCCTGCATATGAGCCTCTTTGGCTGCCGATATGCGGGACTGCTGGTAAAGCTCGACGACAAGCAATGTGCACAGCACTGTGTACGCCACCAGTTCAATGAGGAGGTCGGCGCCAGCCGCAACTAGTCGCTCTTCAGGGAAGGGGGCCAAAAATGTCTGACGGAACACATCCCACGCACTGCGGGACGGGTAGCGGATAAAGACGCGGGCTGCCTCGCCGACGGTGCGCGAGGCATCGAGAAATATGGTGCTGTCGTACGTGTCCACCACCCCGCCCTTTGGCTGCGGGCCGTAGACGATGCTCTGCAGCAGCGATCGCGACCGAGGTATGACGGTTGCCGGCGTCGCAGCTGACTTTGCCGTAGCTGCCGCGTGTGTCTCTGCGGTTCCAGTCGCCTGCGCCTTCGCTGAGGAGCTCACTGCGGATGTGGTGCCGCGACTCGATCCCGCAGTGGCGATTGCCTCGCTGCCTCTTGCTGTCGTCGATGCCTTGCCCATCATGCCCATGGTTGCCCCCGCTACGTTCGTCGCGGCATTCGCATTGACAGCCTGCGCTGCTTTGGCGTTGTCCTCCTCTAACCGGCGCCGCGCCTCCTTTTGCTTCTGCTCCTCCGCCCGCGTCCACTCCGATATAACGCCGGAGAGACCGAGTGAGATGCGGCCCAGTCCAATGCACACGCCGTACGTCAGGGCCTGCTTCGTGGTCGCGCGTGAGACGATCTTCTTTGCAACAGGACGCGACACCTGACGGATGGCCAGGAAGACGAACTTGAATGCAGGCAGCGCTACCATCTCGTTGGCTGCGGTGGCGCTCCCAGTCCCACAAATCAAGGGCCCTTTAACTGCAGTCGATTGCTCCAGAGAGGGAAAATTTTCATGACGTGGGAAGGGGGAACGGCGGGCGTCTCGCCGTAATTTTCTTGGAGGGGTTGCTGATTAACGCCTGGCGAGTGAGTAAGTTCAGTAGGAGTGCGTTGCGCCGTGCGTGTGATGAAATTCGAGCTCTAGTAACGAGAGCGAGAGCGGGGGGGGGGGAACGTCGATCACACCAAAAGAGAAGCGAGAACATCTGGGCCGACACACGCACACGTGCGCTGGCCATACACGATGCCGTGCTTGAGTCAGTTCTGTTTAGTTCACGTGAGAAGCCGTGAACACGCACGCTGGTGATGTGGTGCTTCTCTGAGGGGACGAGGATGGGCGGAGGAGAGGGGCCCCTTGTCACGGCTTGGCTGGTACACCACATCCTCCACCCATCCAGTGGAGAGACAACGTGAATGGGCCCTCTACCCAGACCCGTCGTCGCATGCACGAACGTATCGGCGTCTCCAGGGAGAAAGGGGGAGGGGGCGGGTGTTTCGCTTTTAGTTTTCGCCCTTGGGGCAGGGGGAGTTGTGCCCGCCCGACAATGTTTTGCGTGATACCAGAAAGAGAGGAAAACAGAAAGGCACGACGTGCACTCTGCATGGCAGGGGCGAGAGGGGGGGAGGAAAGGCGCCCACGGAAGAGCCCAGCGAGACGGCACGCCGCCTTTCCTTGTCTCTTTTCCCGCTGCTTGTCCCCCCCCCCCCGCGCCGCCGACCCTCTCGCTGTGCCGTCCATCCCACCACCATCGTTGTCAGCTGTCTTGCTTGCTTTCTAATGCTTTTCAGCTTCTGCTCTTCTCTCGCTCTGCGCCTTTTTCTTTAGTTCATTTCACAAGTGTCGTCTCACGTCTCAAACGGATCCAATGCGGGTGGTCAATACCGACATCACTCAGGCACACACACACACACACACACACACACACACACACACACACACACGCACGCAGCACGCATCGTACGATATCTCAACATGGGCTATCAGAATGGAGGCATAATAATAAGAGAGAACGTACACTACAACGAGAAGGTCAAACGAGAACTCGGAAAACAAAGCCATGCCGAACGGTGCTCTCCTCTCCAACCCCTCCAAATCACCCCACTCCTCTCACCCGCGCTCACGCCACACCTGTACGCATCACACACACACACACACCTACACGATATCTTCTCTCGCACCCCACCACTGAAGATGCGGGAGGTGGGTGGGGGGTGGGCGCGAGCGAAAACGAAAAAGAACGGAACAAGTGTACAATAGAGGAGAAGGAGGAGGCGACGAGAAGCACAGGGGAATGGGAGGAGGAGGTAAGATGCTCGTACACACGCACACGCACACGCCTACACACACACACGCGCGCACGTGGATGTCATTGGGCCGTACATACATGAAGAGCGCACGGAAAAAAAAACAACGAAAGATGAAAGCAAGAACAAAACGTGAGTTCACTACCGCCACTGCGCGCCCCTCTGCCCCCCCTTCCCCACCGTCTTCACGAGAGAGGCAGTAAGGGGGAAGAGGGGCCCGCAGACATCAAGGAAAGAGATGAATACGAGCTCACAACAGCGTGGCATGCATGCAGACACATCGACTTTGCCACATGCGTTGAGCGCGATCTGGGACGTGCGCAAGAGGTATGTGTGCGTGCTTTACGTCCGTCTTCTCCACCGCACCGCCGCCAGCAACCCCCCTTCTTTCTCCCTCTGCATTGCTGCCGCTGCTTTGCACCACAGCGTCGTTATCACCTACTTTGCAGGCGCGCGCGCGTGTGTCTGTGCATGCCAGTTTGTTCTTTAGCTACTCGAGTTCCTCCATGGCTGTCCCGTCATCCGGGCCATCTGGGCGAGAGTCCTCGGTCCAGAGCGCGAGGTTGTCGCGCAGCAGCTGCATGATCAGCGCCGACTCCTTGTGTTGCTCTTCATCCAGCACCTCTGGATCGCCCAGGGCCTCCTCAAAGGCCTGACGAGCGAGCTGGCAGCCCTTGTCGGGGCTGCGCAGAATCTCGTAGTAGAAGACGGAGAAGTTAAGGGCGAGGCCGAGGCGGATCGGAGAGGTCGGCTTCAGCGAGGCCGTGTACTCGGATGCCTTCTTGTACGCCTCCAGGGCAAAGTTCTTCTGGGTATCCGAGCCAGACTCCACTTCAGCAAAGTAGCGGTGGTAGTCACCTTTGAGCTTATAGTAGTACACCCTGCTCTCGTCGCTGTCAGCGGCCGGGATGAGGTACTTGTCCAGCAGCTCCAGAATGTCTGAGCAAATCTCTGCGAGCTCCTTCTCTACTTGCTGCTGGAAGCCGCTGAAGAGGCTCGCCGTCTTGCCCTTGTGGGCGTCCTCCTTGTGCGCCATCGAGCTCATGCTGCGCCAGCAAGCGCGGCGGGCGCTGATAATGTACTTGTAGGCGGCTGAGAGTAGGTTACGCTCCTCGCTGGACAGTCTCGGGTTCATCTTGACAACGCGCTTCATGCAGAAAAGAATCTCATCATGGCGCTCACACTGCTCGGCGATCTTAGCCGTGTAGACGAGCTCTTCACGCTTCTCTGGAATCTTAAAGAGTGTGGTCATGGCTGATTGGGTTGGGGGAAGGAGGACGTCGGCGCTTTCCTAAGACGGGAAACTCGTGCACAGATGCCGGCAGACGCACTGTATGAACGCTTTGACGGCCCTCGAGTTGATCGCTAGAAGGGCTGCGGGTGTTGATTGGTGTTGATTGGTGGTGGGGGGGGGTGAGTGGGTGGGGGGAAAGATGACTTTGGTGGCGGTGGAGGGAGAGAGACGAAGGAAAAAGTGAAGAGGCGGTGTTGCGCATTCTTCGGCAAAGCACGTACGTGCGCATCGGTGTATGAAAGAGTGTGAGAGGGAGTGGATGAGCCGAGGCAGAAAGGGGAGGGGAAGAGAAAGGTGAACGGTTGATAGCTGGTTCGCATGAGCCATACGGAGGTCGAGAGGTGCATAGAAGGAGAGAATGAAGTGAGCAAACGTTTCAAGGGACTTCTTGATATTGAGCGCAACTGCGAGTGATGCCCTAGACCGACTGCCGCATGATAGCGTGTGCCTGCCGCGCTAACTACTCCTGAGTGACTCATCTGCAGCCGCGTCACCCACCCATCTACACAGGCGTACAGAGGAGACATGGTGATGTGTGTGTGTGTGGACAAGAAACCGCGCCGTTTCCACCCTACGAGCATTTTCTTCCCGTTGGGGAGACCTCTTGCAGTGATGCTGCAGTCTGTAGCAGATGAACCGAACGAGCAGAACGGCGGAAACCCTGTTGGAGAAATTGGAGGTGAGCGGGGACAGAGGAGACCAAAGAAGCACTCATTACCTCCCACAGACGGTGTCCATAGAAGCGCGGCACTCTGAACATCGATCTGCTTCCCATTCATTCCCTCATTGCCGAGTCTCGACAATCACCAGAGGGTGGAAAGAAAAGAGGTGGGGGAATACGTCACGAGCACTTCGGCTACTCTCGTCACATCCTTGGGCTACACACCTCGCCAGCCGGGTATGAGGCGATGCGATTACCGATGAGGAGAACCACCGGTGTGGCAGTGGCTGCTGGCACTGCTGCTGACGGCAAGTGGGACTCGGGTACACCCCTGAGGCCTTTCTGAGGTTGCTGCACGGCCGCCACGTACGGAATAAGGTACTGAAACGGCGACGTCGAGGCTGTGCCATTAGTCGCCGAGGTGGTGCTCGCGGTGCTCTCCTTGCACTGCGGCGGCTGTGCGCGTGGCGACGGTTGTCGACGTTCCCGCTTTGCCTTCTTCGTTTTTCGCTTTGGCAGCGGCAGTGTGGCGGTTGCCGGCGATGAAGACTTGTGCTGCTCACGCGCCACGGTCACAGTTGCCTCTGCAGACGACGCCGCACTCGCCCACCGCGTTGGGTGGGGCTGAACAAACCAGCCTTGGCACTCAAGGCTGCGGGTGCATGCTTCGGAGACTGGGTGGCAAAGCGGTGCCGTGCGCAGCCACTCTCGGGCCTGGAGAAGAGCAAAAAAGCTCTCCTTCATTACGGAGGGGATAAGCCAGTAGACGTCCGCTGACTCAGCAGCAGCAGCATCGTCGGCGGTGTCGGGGTCTGAGCAGACCGAGTTCAGCGTCATGCATCCGGCTGCGCCACTTCCATCCATGGAAACCAGCGAGGAGGGTGCAAGCATGAAGCACAAACCGGCGGCATCGACACGCATGATGAGCTCTCTCGTCTGTTGCGCATTGGAGGAAGTAGGAGGCGGGTGCAGGCCGACGTTCGTGAGAGGTGACTCCTGTGCGACAGGGCTGTGATGCCAGTGCACCACCTGCAGACAGTCTCCATCGCGTAGGGAGTAGACTCCCCACATGGTCACTGGCATCGTTGTGCCGTTACTCAGCTGTTCGGAGAGAAGGTAGGCGACATATTGACCCTCGCCGCCCCCATCCGCCCCCGATCGAGGACTGCAGGGAGTGATACCGGGGATGCATGGCAGGTGGGTGGCCGCCAGCACCGATGGAAGCCCAGCAGGACCGTTCGCTACACTCAAGCGGGCCCAGTCGGCCGGAGTGGGTGGGGCAGAGTACAGGAGGCCTGACGTGTCCGAACAGGACCGGTCGCCAGAAGTTCCTGGCTGCTGCTGCTGCCGTGTCTTGCTCTGCTTTTCCTGGAACATTTCTTCTGCGTCTGCTGCTCCCATGTTTGCGTCTGTGAGTGACTCAGCAGCAGCAGCAGTGCCGTACTTGCAGTTGATGGTCACAGGCGCACAGGAGGTAGCCATGCCGCCGGTCGACAGTGTTGAAGAGAGGCCGGCATCGCAGTACCCTGCCGTGGCGCTTTCACCATCTCCGCCAACAGGTACGAGTGTAGCAGCAGCAGCAGCAGCAGCAGCAACTTCGGCTGCCTTTTGAAGCTTGCGCGCTGCGATGCTCCGCGCCTTCTTGTTGTGCTTGTGCTTGTAGACCATCTCCGTGGTGGTGGTGCCCGCTACATCTGCTGCTGCCTGCGGGTATGGCGACTCTCTTTTTCGCTCTTCTCGAAGCGTGTATGCCTGTGATGTGGATATCGAAGAGGAACCTTTCGCTGACTGAAAAGAGCGGTGACGGTGCCGTCAACACTGCTAGCAACTCACTGCCCCCGTGCTGCAGTGCAGATGATGATACGGTGCATGCGCGTATGTGCGTGTGCGCGTGCGCATGGATGTCCAGGCGGTCGAAGAAGTTCAAAGAGTGGAGAAAAGGAGGCATAGAGGGGCGCGTGCGCTGCAGCCACACAAGTTTGGCTAGAATTTTGTAAGCGCACACGTATGCACGTCTACGCTTCACCAGCCAAGTCACAACATGTGCTTCCCTCGAGGATCGAGAGGAAGGTGGTGGCTTGCCTTTGGTAAACGGCAGTGTGAGCGTTGTGCGCCAGTACCCTGCAAACACTGTCGTGCCGATGCGAGCGACGCATACACCCCACTCGCCATCGCGCTACACAGAGGGGGGGGTCTCCTACGCTATTTTTGGCATCACTCTTCATTTTCCCCGCCATTTCGCTTTGAAAAACCCCACAACGGGAGGAAAGGGGGGGGGACGTGAGAGAGAGAGAGACATACAAAAAAGGCGCACCACCACACCACACGTGGATATGCGTGGGTGGGGGCATTCTTCAAAGAACGAGAGAGAGACGAGCGACGCGCGACGAGGAGTCCGAGCCGTAACACCTCAAATACATCTAAAGGCCCCACGGCTAAGGCTGTCAAAGAAAAGAGTGGAAAAGAGGGAGGGGGGAGAGAGGGGGGGGGGGACGTGTACATGAGTGGCCACGTGATGGGGCAGAGCCAACCCCCACACGCAAATGACTCGCACAGACACACGTGACACACAAAAAAACGCAATCAAAATGTGAAAAAAAAAGGGGGTCGATTATGAGATGGGCAGGCCAAAAGGCCCCACACTACACTACACACACACACACACCTCGAGAGAGAGAGAGAGAGGTAAGAGGGAGGGAGAGGCCAGAGACAAGAGATTCATGCAATGCGCAGCAGTGCGCCGTCACGCATTTGGGTTCGCCTCGGCCTCACTTATACGAGTGATTGCGGCTCATCCTTCTCCCGCTCCGCTTCTGCGTCATACCCCTCATCGGACCCGCGCTTCTCTAATATCGCATTGCCGCCAGGAAGTACAGACACACTCACGCACACGCGAGCAGACAAACAGGAAAGGGGTGAGGGATAGAAAGAGCAAAAGAGAAGTGCGCCATGAGCAAAATTAACTGCCCGCTGCCGCACTACCTTCGCCCTCCCCCTCTCTCCCCCCAACATACCCAGAAAGAAAAACAACAGGAGTTGTGCTAGTGGAAGAGAGAGGCGGGGGGGGGGGGGGCGTTTCCTGCTCGATTTACTCGCCTGCAGGCAAACCCCTACAGTTATTCCAGCCTCCCTCTTCTTCGTAAACAGCGACATGCTCAAGCACACTACCGCACAAGTAAAGAGTACGGGTAACCTTCACTGGTATACGTTATTTATGTGAGCTTATCAGTGCTTAGGCACGCACGTACACACATACATGCACGTGCGTGCCTAAGTTACCCATCAATACGCAAATCTGCGCGCGAGGACGTGCGCTTAATGTGTGTCGGTGCCGCTGTGTGGACGTGCATCTATGGAGCGAGAGGGGGGGGGGAAAGAAGGATAGGAGAAAACAAGAGAGTAACAGGCAAATGCCACACACGCACACACACACACACATACACACGCACACGTTCGCGTAATCAGCGAAGTCTGACGCCAGCAGCTCATCGAAGTGAGTCAAGAGAAATGAGGGGAGAAGGAGGAGGAGGACAGACAAGAAAGACACCCCCTACATTCAGGCCCACCGTGCACGCACGCTCGCACCCCTAAACAACATGTAAGGCAAGTCTGTACGGAGAGCTAGAGAGAGAGAGAGCGGAGGGGGGGGGTAAGGGGAAAGGGAAGGAGGAGAAAATCAGTATCACGGAGAATACCTCAGTGGAGAGAAATACATAGAGATGAGGGATGTGGTGGAAGGGGAGGACACGTGAGACAACTGACCTTCCCCTCTCCACTACACATTCCCTCCCTGTAGAAGTTACCATCGTCACCCAGAGAAGGATCTAAAATGTGTGTTCTTCGCCAATGACGACCGAGACGGTGGATGACGCCGCTGCTGCGGCCGCTACGGAGGCTGCCATGACGCTGGCTGCACGCTGAACGCCGCAGGACCCATCACCACCCATCGCCTCCGCCTCCACCCTGTCTCGCCTACCCGACGTATCACCGCTGCCGTTCATAACCGCCGCTGCAGCCGAGGCCCCGTGAGCAGAGCCTTCCGGAGACGCTGGCCCTTTGCTAGCCTTCGTGTTGTTCTTGGTGTGACGACGCGCGTCGGCGAGCTTCGCCACCCGCTCTACATGTCGCACCAGCTTGCGCATGCGACGCGCCACGAGGACCGACTGCTGAATTGCATTAAGGTGCTCTAGGTTGCAAGCCTCGTCGTCGATACCAGCCTCGTCCGCCACGTCAGCACTGCCGTTACCGTGCCTGCCTACGCGCACCATTACTCGACTACCGTCGCTTATGTTCGTCATCGCATGAGCGGAGAGCGCCTCAGGGTCGTCCTCACTGTCACTTCTACTGCGGGAAGCAAAGCTATCCCCCGTGCGCTGGAGACGACTGTCATGCGCCTGCAGGTTGCTGCTCCCTGACACCATCAGCGGCGATACGTTGCCGCTCATGGATGTCACCCCCTCCAACAAGCGACGCAGCGAGGCGCCACGGCGACGAAGGTGGTAGATGGTGTCGTTGCACCGCTTCCACGCCGAGATGGGATACTTGGCCACGTCAGCGACTGTGAGCTGCAGTGCCCCACGCAGTGCCTTGTCGAAGTGCACGCATGCTTCGTTCGCCACCACCATATTCGCAGTGAAGCTCGACATGGACAGCTGCTCCGGGTTGCGCACGCGACTCATGGCCACGTACAGCAGGTGCTCGCATGGCCACATGCGGGACAGCTCGAGGTGCACGCGACCCACCAGGGTGAGCCCCTGCACCTTATGCACTGTGAAGGCGTAGGCTAAGGAGAGCGGCACGGCGACACTCGAGAGGCTGTAGAAGTGTGTGCTCGGGCCACCGCCGACAGAGAACTCCCACGGCGGCACCGCGATCTTCTCACCGCTGTAGAACTGCACAACAGGCACCATTGGTATCGGCATGCCGCACTCGGTGAAGCAGAACACGCGGTAGCGGTCGATGCAGCGCTTTACAGCCTCAGTCTTGATGTAATCGGGAAAGGACTCCTCCTTGCATTCCACAAAGTCCACGACGGTGCCGATGCTGCCGTTGACAAGGTTGCTCGAGAGGTTCGAGCGCAGGAGGACACGGCAGCCCTTCTTGAGGGTCAGCGGCTGCACAATTGGGTGCTTCGACATAACCCTCTGCAGGTATTCTTCCGTCTCCGGCGTGTGCAAGCCGTCGCCGTTCGGGACAATCTCCGTCACTGTAGCGCCAAGCTCCAGGTCGTTCAGCAGACTGGCAATCTCGAGAAATCGCTCCCGCATCGCGTCGCGCCACGCGACAGACTCTCCGGGCGGCAGCATCACGCGCATCACGTGACCGTCCTCGTACACACGATAGAGTGAGAGGAGGGAGGCGCGGGGCAGGTCAAGAGTGGCCTGCAGCAGAGAGCGGGTGTGGCGGGCAAACTCAGACTCATTGAAATCTGGCGTCGTGCGTAGCAGCAGCGTCGCTGTCGTTTCGCACTGGAGGGAGGTGATGCCGGTCTCTGGTGTGAGCGTCAGCGGGTCCCCTGGCAGCTCCTGCAGCTGCCGCTCGTTGGCCGCGTGCACCTCCTTGTTCGTCGGCAGCAGATTCACAGCGGAGTCGACCATGGTACCTGGTGGCAATAACTGCACTGTCGTCTTGAGATCGCTTGGCACGATGCCCAGACGCATGAGCTGCAGGTCATTCGCGAACTTGGAGTTGGCGGTCTGCCGCACCTGCGTCTCGAGGCGGACTTTCACGAAGTTCTTCTGGAAAAGTGATGAGCCGATGAGCGAGTTTTCGTTGATGCAGCCGAGCTGGAGGAAGTCACCGCACAGGATGATCTGCACACCACCGAACGGCAAATCAGGCGTGCCGGCCTCTTCGCGTAGCACGCGGTCAAACTCCTCAAAGAGGCTCTGCGGGAACATGGACACCTCATCAATGATGACGACGTCGTAGTCCAGAATGGTACTGCGTCGCATGAACTCGCCGCGAGAGGTGACGCCAAGGGCGTGATGGAAGGTCGAGCCACCAATGTGGCACCCAGCTACACCCGTGGTGGCGGTGGTGGCGACGCGGAGGCGGTGGCCTTGCAGGCGACGTGCCACAGCACGCAGGAGCACTGTCTTGCCTGTGCCAGCGCTGCCCCCGATGTACAAGTGGTGCCCGCGCAGGGCAATGTCGATGACGCGCTTCTGCTCGTCGTTGAGCTCAATCGCCTGATCCGGATCGTGCCCGCCGTTCATGTCGGCCTGCTGCCCTGCCGTCTCAGCCATTGTGTCATTGACGTTGCTGCTTGCCGCGGACACGACGGAGGTGTGGCGACTGCGCATGACGCTGTTCGTCTTCACCTGGATCATCTGCTGAAGGGCTTCTGCCGGGTTGCTGATGCTCTTGTTCGTGATAACCGCACCAATGATGCGGGCAAGGGTAACGGGCCACTTGGTCGGCAGGGCCGCCGTTTCGGCGCGTACTCGCTCGGCAAGCGCGTTCAGCACGTCTGGATTCTGCATTACCACCTGGCGCTGGTCGTTGACACCAAAGCCGAGCTCGCGCAGGCACTGCATCGTCACCGACGTCTCGCTCGTCATGCGACCGGTGAGGGCATTGTACACGAGGGTCGACTCGCGCGGCTCTGCCGTGCTGAAGCCGTCGTCAGCTGAGTGAAGGAGTGAGGAGAAGAAGGACTCCTCATCAAGGCTGCCGCGGAACGAGTCGGCGTCAGGATTTGCTGGCGCCACGGCCACTGGCGCTGGTTTAGCTGCTTCCCAGTCCTTGCGTGGGCGACTAGCTGACCTCTTCGGCTTTGCAAGCGTCTCTAGCGTAGCCGGCGCGGTGTCTCCGGCAGACGCGGCTGCTACGCTACTAGGCGGCTGTTCCTCTTCCGATGTTGCTTCGTCGACGGATGGCGCGGACGCAAGACACGCCGTGGCGACAGCATTCACCGACCCCTCCACAGCAGCGCCGACGCTTGCAGACGTCGGTGGTTCCACAAGCTTTGCAGCCTGTGCCGTAAGGGGGGTAGCGTCGGGCGTGTCCAGCGCCCTAGTTTCTGAGCGAGGTGCTGGCGCAATGGGCATTGGCTCGGCGGAGCTCACAAAGACCTGCTGCGCCACGGCCGCCGTTGTTGTCTCTACAGTGGCGTCTGCCTCTGCGCGGGCGACATCGCTTACCGCCACGGCTGTACTTGCGTCGGCGACTTCGGCTACGATGGTGGACCGGCGTGTCTTGCGACCCGATGGCCGTCGACGCCTCTTACCCCCCGGCGACTTCGGTGGCGTCGAGGAGGAGGAGGAGGACTGCCACCGCATACCAGTAAGCGGGCCATTCGTCGACGCATTGCACAGGGCCACGGCAGGAGAGCCGCGGATCATCGAAGATGCGTGCGTGTAGGCGGCAGCTGAGTGCAGCAGCGTTGCACTGGTGCGGAGGTTGGCACGGACGGCGAGCTGCACGGCCGTCTGCCGCGCGGCAGAGGAGGCCGAGAAGTGGCGAAACATTTATGTGAAGGAGTGCGAGAGCGGCGCGGGCAAGAGTCGCTTCGTACTGTGCCACAGCACACGCCAGCGAGGGGTAGGGGGAGGGGAGCGGTAAACACAGGAGAGAAAAGGCGGTAAGAGAAGAAGAAGTCGCGAGGCACTTGAGCGCCTATCACGTGGAAGAGGGGGCGTAACGTAGAGAGGCAGACGAAGGGGGGAGGGGGAGGGGGAGGAGGGAGGAGGGAGAAGAATGAAATGTCAAACAAATCAAACGAGAGGGGGGCAACAACAGCAACAAGCGGCACGCGTATGGGGGACGCAGCGTAAAATGACGGACGGCTGGGCACGCGCGTGCGCTTGTGCGGGTGTAAAGGGAGAGGTGTGGGGGTGGAGGGGGGCGGGAGACGCGATCTATGAAGGAGTGCCGGGGTAAACGAAACAAAGCAGAGGTGCCTGTTCAGAAACAGAGGGAGGGGGGCTTGGCGCGCCGGGTCGAGAGAGGGGAGGGGGGGGGTATGCGTGCGCGTATGCGAGCGAGTGCGACGAGGAGGGGGCAAGAAGTATGCCCCGGGAGATCGAGAATTGCGCGACACACACACACACACCGTCGAAGGAAGCAAAAAAAAAACCAGTGCGTGACAAGCGAGAGAAGATGTAGCAGAGTGCTGCAGTGCGACGGACGGAAACGAAGGGCTGGGCGTGAGGGATCCAAACTACTGCATGGAGGATGAGGGGCCCCGGAAGAGGTCGCGTCAGCGCTGGCAGACCGCGATGTATTGGCGAGGGGAGGGAGGGAGAGAGAGAAAGAGAGAGAAGGCGATATATACGAAGAAGACAAGTACAGAGGTGCCCGAGAAGAGAGAAAAAGGGCGATGTGCTCTATGGAGAGGTGCGTGTAGAAACAAATAGCGCCTGGCGAGAAGGTAAAAAAGGAGAGCCAAAACGTACACTGAGGGGGGAGGGGAGGGGGAGAGAATAAAGCTAAACGTGGGCAGGCGCACTAACTCGTTGAGGGGCGGAAACAATGGGTGAGAGAGGAGGAGAGACAACGCCGCCGCCACGAATTCCTTGATGCTCGGCTTCCGCCCTATGCTGCTGTGCGCTACTTGTGCAAGTGCCCCGTACGAGAGAGCTGATGCAGCCGTGTGGCGCAGCCCAGCAGCAGAAAAGGAGGGGTGGGAGCGGGGACAAGATAGAAGTAAAGAAGCAAAAAAATGGTGATGAAACAGAGGAAAAAGTCTCTAGGGAGGTAAGAGAAGAGAATGTGCGCCGGTGGGTGGGCCTGGCGACGGTTGCCGTATCACCGCTGCTTCCGTTTCCTGTTTCACTCGCCTTCCCTTTCTCTTTTTCGCTCGCACTTCCTTCGATCCAGTCCGCGCACTGTTCGTCCGGTCTTTGTCGCTGCTGCTGCGCGCTCTCTCTCTATCCGCCACGGCTGCGGTTTGCGTGAAGATGATGCGCGTACGCGTTTGTAGACGATGAGAAGCGAGGCAGAAGTGGAGTGGGGGATGATGAGAGTGAGTGGTTGGGTGGGTGGGAGGGGGACAGCCATCCATCTAAGTAAAGGCCTCCCAGTACCACGCACGCACACACACGCACACACACAGAGAGCGAAATAACGAAAGGAGGAGGAAACTCTTGCCTTTCCCTCTACTGTCGGTTGCACGTTACGGGTCTCTGTGATGGCACCGCACGACAAGCGTGAGGGCGGCGTGGGAAGAGCGGGAGGGCATGGAGAGAAGGCAGAGAGGAGAAAAGAAAGCGGAGAAGTATGGGGAGGGGGATAGAACGAGATAGGGAGGGTATTGACATGGCGCAGAAGGCTCGGGTGTTGTGCTGAGGGAAGGAGAGGGAAGGGGGTACCGAGAAGGGCAAAGAAACTGACCTCTTCCGTGTATCTTTTATGTGCTTCCTCTCCTTGCGCATGCCAAGGCGTGTGCCAGTGGGCAGACGAGGGAGAACGTGTGTGTGCATGTGGGGTCTCCCACTCACCCCCCCTCTCTCTCTCTTTCTTTCTCCCCACACAAACGCAGGCACGGCCCGACAGAACATCATTTATGTTTGTCTTTCCATGACTCACTACCGTACACGCGCGCTTTGCCTCTTGTGTGGGGCCCCCCTTTTTTGTTTTTCTCTCTCATTAAACAACGCAGTGCGAATCAACGGAGGACGGATGGGCTGCAGCATCGAGCCACCTATCAACGGGCACCCACAACGTCTCGGCCACCAGCAAGCACCAGAGTCGGATGTACTTCAGGAACCGCAGGGTCGCCCGTGGTCCGCTGGGACGGCGTCAGCCCATCAGCCCTCGAGCTTATCAGACTGTCGGGGAGTCGGCTACAGCACCTTGCTTACTGGAGGTGTTATAGTGCTTGCTGCGCGCTGCCGACGCTCTTGCCCGCTGCTTCAGCATCTTCTCCTCCAGGAGCTGAATTTCTGCGCGGATGTTGCCTTTGCTCGCCTCACTCTTCAATTTCTGCTGGCGCTTTTTCACGTGGGTCTCGAGTTGCTTCATCAGTACCACCTTCTTGCGTCGCTCCCGTGAGCGACGCCAGGTTGCCGCCACCATGTACGGTGCGATTCTCGCTTGCGTCACCGGTGGCAGACTGTCATCGAAAAGAAGGCAGTCTGCCGCCGTACGCACCAGGCTGGGGTGAAAGGAGGAGACGGACAGCTGCTCCGGGTTGCGCACGCGACTCATGGCCACGTACAGCAGGTGCTCGCATGGCCACATGCGGGACAGCTCGAGGTGCACGCGACCCACCAGGGTGAGCCCCTGCACCTTATGCACTGTGAAGGCGTAGGCTAAGGAGAGCGGCAGGGCGACAATCCCCAGGCTGTAGAAGTGCGTATTCGACCGCCCGCCGACAAAATGTGTCACCGGCGGGATGACCTCCTGCCGCCCGTTGAAGTCCAAGACGGGGACCAGTGGCACGTCAAAGCCTTGCTCGTACTGCAAGTAGTCGGCGTACCGCAGGATGGACTCCTCCCGCTGAGCATTGCCAACAATGTAGCGCGGCAGCTGGTTGATTTGCAGCTTGCGAAAGCCCACGACGGTGCCCAGGCTTCCGTTCACGAGCCCTGGGGCAAGGTTGGTGCGGAGCATCACACGAGCGCCGATCTTCAGCCCCAGCGGTCGGGCAACAGGAGTGTGTTGGGCGTACTGCAATAGAGTGAACTCATCCTGCTCCGTGTGCATCCCGTCCGCGTGCATGAGGACGTCACGGACCCGTACGCCGCTGTCGATGACTTCGAGGTGGCGGTCTAGCTCACTGAGGTACAGCAAGAACTGCTGCCCCTCTTCCTTGCCCATGGTCAGCGGCAGGCGCACCCGGAGGGCCAAGGCGTCGACGAAGAGGGGGTATAACACGATGCTGCGCTCGTTGAGGCTGGGGCCCAGAAGCCACGAGCCGTCACTGAAGTTTGCCGACGCTGCTGCAGCGCTTGAGAAAGCTGCGGTACCTCTTTCGATACTCGCCGGCCGCGCTGACAAGCATCGCGACACCTGTGACGACGCGCGTTGGCCGTGGGTGTAGAACGCGGTGAGGTACCGCTGTATCTCCAGTGTAAACGTCTTCATGTTCAGCTTCTGTGGAGCACAGATGCGGAGCACGTAGGTCGGAGACCAGCTGCCCACGAGGGAAGGGGGCAGGAGCTGAGGCGTGTACGTGATGAGCTCCCCCTCCAGTCTGTCCAGCTGCTCAGTGTTTGTCGCATCGACCTCGCGATTTGTCGGCAGGAGGTTCACAGCACCGTCCACAACCGCAGCCACGCTGTCGCGGTGCCCAGCTTGTGGAAATGGAGTCACTGGCGTGGTCGCCGATGCTGACTGAGTCCGAAGGCTCGCATCAGCGCCATCGGAAGTCGCCCATGCCTCTCTGTGTGGGTCTGCGGTGGACTCGGTGGCTGTGGTTGACAGGACCTGCTGCAGCTGAGCCTGCTGGCGCGCACGCAGCACAGCTGCTGCCTGATGCTCTGCCACCACCTGGTCTCGTGACATGAACCGCACCGATTTTCGCAGGTCCAGTGGCACCATTCCACGCCGCAGCTGTTGCAGCTGAGCGGCAAAGCGCAGGTCTCGGTTCTGCCGTACCAGCGTGTGCAACTTCAACTGGATAAAGTTGCGACGGAAGACAGGAGACGTGATAAGAGGCTGCGCGTGGATGGCGCCGAGCTGCAGAAAGTCGCCGCTCAATATCATCTGCACACCGCCGAAGGGGAGGTTGAGGTTGTTGGCGCGGCGCAAGTGCACCTCCAGTGACTCGAAAAGTTCCCGTGACAGCATCGACACTTCATCAATGATAATGACGTCGTAGCTGCTCAAGTCTTTGCGCCGCGTGAACTCGCCAAGGGGGCTGATGCCGAGACAGTGATGCAACGTGCACCCGCCGATCTGAGAACTTGAAATGCCAGTCGTCCCCGTCACAGCCACAGCTAAGCCTTCACAGACAAGTTGCTGCTTGATGACACGGAGCAGCACTGACTTGCCCGTGCCAGCACCGCCACCGATGTAGGTGTGATGCCCCTGCATGACTAGCTGCACAACGGCTTGCTGCTCCATGTTAAGGTCCTGAAGGGTCAGGAGCTTCTCATCGATGCTCTCCGCCACACTAGGCGGTGCGGTGGTCGCCTCTGCCGCCGATGGCGCTTGCACCGACCCTGCGGCGTCTCCGCATACGACAAGGCCAGGCTTTTGCCACTGCAGATGAGATCGGTTGTACTGCAGCTTCAGAAGGCCAGCCACTCGTTCCACCGGGTCCTCCACCGTCGCATCGCTCAGAAGACGCTCTATCTGGCGATAAAGGGGACCGCGCGACCAGAGCTGCGGCCAGGAGACATGGTGGGCACGCAGCGCACCAGCTAGATTTCGTAGTGCCTCGCCGTCGGTCACGCAGAGCTCTCGCGTGGTTTGGTCGACGCCGATACCCATCAGTGCCAGCGAGCGAATGCTCGTCGAACTAGCCTTGGTGACGCGGCGCGTAAAAATGTTGTAGACGAGTGCGTCCGACCCCGCCGTCTGCGCAGTCTCGCCATCCCCTCTCGGTGCTCTGAATGAGACAGTGGAGGCTTTGTGATGGGGTGACGGCAGCGCACCGCCAACGGCGCCATCTGCACCTTCGTCTGGAGGCGGGGAAGGTGCTGAGTGGGCGGCAGGAGTCGGCACCACGCCCTCGCGGCTGGGAGGCACCTCTGACAGGCGCGCTGCATCTGTGAAACGGTCTCCCTTTGTTTCAGCGTGAGTAGAAGGCACGACAACGGCGGCCTTGCCACGCTTCGCCTTCTTACTATGAGGCCGGTACCACTGCTGCCTGCGGATGGCTCGAGAGACGTCGGCGAAAAGCTCCGCATTCAGCGCCTCCTGCAAGCTTGTGTCTTCCCCAGGGTCAATGCACCGCTCCGATGCCATAAGCGCTGCCGTTGCCGTCTCTGCGTCGCTGACGCTGTCATCGTACCTTTGCTGGCGAAGCCATTCTGCATACTCGGCCGCAGCTGGCGGCGCGAGCGCCTCAACAAGCTGGTCCTTTATGTGTGTGTTCGACTCGAGCAGTGTCACGTCCATGAGCGGCGCATCCGGGGCCTGGGCCAGCCACTCCACTGGATCCAATATGAGTCGATGAGAGCGTTGACCGAGTGTCTGCACCGCATCGCCGGCACAGGCGGCAGGTGCGACGGGCAAGGTGTTGTCGCCGATCAAATCGTCCACGTCTTCCTCGTCTTGTCCAGCAACCCTGTACGGTGGGCCATCCGGGACGTCTTGCGAATCGCCTTCTTCGCCTGCTGGTGATGCCGCTGCCGCCGAGCCGTCGCTGTCGCACGGGCGCTCTTCCTCCTTAGGGATCGCACACCCCTCTCCATCTTTGCCACCTCCATCAAAGACAGCGATGCTGTCGATGTCGAACTCCTCAAGAAGTGCGTCGTCAATGCATGCCACTGCAGGCGATGCTGCGGCACTCGCGCGCGGATCAACCGACCTTGCAACCCCCGAAGTTATCACTGATGGGGGAGAGCGCGGTGCTGCGGGTGTGCCGCCCCACGTTGCGCCACGTGGAGAAGTATCGATTGTGATTGTTGGCGCCGTCGCGGCTGTCTCCGCTGTTGTCATCGCAGTGGCGGCGAGCCGGCGCGCATGTGGGTTGGCGCGCTGAAAGTCGGGCCGGAAGAGGAGCGGCACGTACGCCTCTTCCTGGGCCCCTACCGCACTGCGTAGACAACAGCGCCCGCTAGGCCCAGCCAGCGCCGTCGCCGACCATCCCGCAGGCAGAGTGTTCGACAAATCATAGCTAGTGGGAGGCGTCAACGACGTTGCAGCTGGCGCTACTGCTGCCCCCTCAGCGCTGATCGTTATTGGCACGTTACCGTCATTTGCAATGGCGCACCTGTCGCTGGCTGAGACGCCTGTCACCCCTTGTAGTCGGCGGAGCAGCTCGCCGAGGAGAGATGGGGGCTCCTCCTTCGAATCCCCAGACTCGCGCGACAGCGCTTTGGTCGACGGTGCGGGCGGGCATTCGGAACGTGGGGACAGGGTGCCGCCACTCGGGAGCTCTCTGGAGTGCGAATGGCACAACCGCCGTGCAGCTGCGTGCCACGCTACATGCACTGCTGCGGCCCTGGACTGCGTGAGCTGCCGTTGTCTTCTGCAGTTAAGTGGCTCTACCGCCGGTGACGCTACAGCGACGTACGCTCCCCTAGCCCAGTACAAGCTTCCCCACCCTCTCCAGCTTCCATCACCGGCGTCTCCATCTTCGCTGCCTCTCCACACCACCTGGCCCCATTTCTTCACCTTCACCAGTTTTGTGCGTTTCACTGCAGCACGCACCGACGCAGCTGAGGAAGGTGAGGGAGGGGGAGAGGGGGGAGGAGAGTCAAGAGGCGCATACAGCGGCGCAGCGACACTAGAGCGGCCAGCTGCTATGGCAGCGCCGCACTCATACCCCGGTGCCGTAGCGGCACAACGAGTATAAAGACAAGCCGGTGCAGCAGCGAGATGGCGATGGCACGCGAGGAGAACTTGCAGGTATCCCATACTGTGACACTTTCTAGGAAAGAAGTCGCGTGCGTGTCGTGGTGTTCTGCAGTTGTAGTCGCTTCTTCTATGATATGGCGTATCGCGTGCGCTCTTTCTATTCCTCCGGAATCACCAACCAGGTGGGGAGCACGAGTCCACAGGCTGCAACCACGCACGCGGACGCGGTGGCCAGTGGGGGGGGGGGCGGCAGCAGCGGATCGTCAATTTGAGCGGGGGCCGATGCAGCAGCGCGATGGCGACGACCCGCACGTGAAATCGCGTCAAGTACACGTGTGCGCTTTCTGCACCGCTGCCCTCCTTCACCCACACCCGCACTCTGTTGCCGCCTTCTTCGGCTTTTCGTGCTTCTCGTGTTGACTGCGACACGCTGGCTTCTACGCGGCTGTCGCGTGATGGTCTTTGCTCCTCTGCGTTCTGCTGCCTCATACAGCGTCTGCTCGTCTACTCTATCCTCCCGTGCGTCTCCCTCCCCTCTTCACTCTCTCGCGGTGTTGAGCAGCAGCGTTGCGGTGTGGATTGCGCGAACGCCCCAGTGCACACACACACGCACAAAGAAAGCGACGACAGCTGTGCTCACGTAGAATGAGTGGCCACAACAGCAGTGAAAGGGGATGCACACACACTGACCCACTAACCAACAGAGAGGAGGAGGCCTTGGGGAGAGCGGGAGAGCGCCTTTCGCTAGGCTGTGCTTTGTACGATGTGTATGTATATGTGTGCGTGCGTCCTGCGCTCTTATGAATTTATGTGCTCAGTCTGCATACGCTGTGATGATGATGTACCGTCGTGTGGGACTGTTAGTCGCAGACAACCCCCGAACCTTAGCGGGGAATATATATGTATATATATATATATATGCGTGCGTGTGCGTGTGTGCGTGTCTGTATGTATAAGGGGGGAAGGGGGGGGGCAGCCGAGCAGGACAGCGTGTGGCTTCGAGTGCCTCTCACCGAGAAAGAATAACGTCCAACCCGTGCCGCGCGCTCACACCAGTCCTCCTCCTGCTCGTGTGCCCTTCAAGTGGTGAACCGTAATTCCAGAAAGAAAAGTAGGCGTGTGCGAGTCCCCTGCCCCACCTCTCTCCTCCTTCAACTATCGTCACCGCGGCGACTGATCGCGATCGAGTGATCTGATCCTCCTCAGAAGACTCGCACGCCCACGCACGAAAAGGGGAGGATGGAGGCAAACCACTCTTGTGGCGGGCTGGATGCCGAGTGCTGAGCCGCCACAACCCGTGTGAGCCTTCGATGAGGTGTCTTTTCAGCGCTCTGACACCTATTTTCCTCTGGTGTGCCGCTTCTCTCCGGTGCACGCTCCTGCTCTTTCCCTTCGGAGAGGACCTCCGCGTCCTCCCCGCAGTAGTGAGCACCGGCGACGGTGCTCGTCGCTCCCCCGCTCCACCCCAAAACTGATTGACGAGGTATGCGTGCAGCACCAATAGAGCGGTGCAATGCCGGCCCAGGTCACCGACGGAGGGAAGGATCCACAAGCGGGACCGGTTGGTGTTGAGCGGTAAGTAGAGCGGCCGCTACGCCGTGCTTCAGCATGATCGCTGTGCGAGTACGTATAGGTGTGTGTCTACGCAGGAACTGGTCAAAAGAGCGCTGTGATCGACACAAGAGAGAAAGAGGCGCGGAGCAGGAAAAGAGAAGGGCTGGGCAGGAGTGCGGCGCAACAGCAGCACAAGAGTTGATGACACACAGGAAGTGAATGCGAGGTAGTTCCTCTGGCAGAATACTACACACGGGCCAATCAACTCACACTCGCACGCACGAGAAGAACGAGAGCGAGAGCGAGAGAGAGAGAGCGCCGACGAGAGTGAAAAAGAGGTCAGGAGGCGAACAAGACCGAAAAACTAAATACGCAGCAGAGCGTAGGCTTAAGAAGAGGCGCAGGTGTAGAAGGACAGAAATGGCTGTGCTCTGCCGTCTGTAATGGCACGCGCCTGAAGACGGTGGTGATGGGCGAATGCGTTGATGTGTAGCGAGAGTTGACGAGGTCGAGAAGGATTGAAGGCAAAGCAAAAGGAAGCGGATGAATGAAAGCGCTCGGGCACGGGCGTGTGTCCACGTTTTATCCTACGAGTCACCCCCCGTCCGCCCTCTGCTTTGAAGGAGCATGGAGGACTCTAAGGCCGGCCGACCAACAGGGCCGCAAAGCACTGCGCTCTGGTCCGTCAAACGTGTGTGTCGGTGTCGCACGGGTGCCGTCTCTCTATGGGCCCGTGGTGGTGCCTGAAGTGGAGTGCGTGACACTCGTGCGAGACCCTTGCACATCAACAGAGTGCGGGTTCGACAGCTCCCACAGGCAGCGGAGCTCTCTTCCTCTACTTTCCCCCTTTTGGAGTGAGGTTGATGAGTGCTGCCTGCTGTGGAGAGGAGAGGGGGAGTCGACTGCCTGTAGTGCTCGGGTGGGGGGTGAGGTTGACACTAGAAAGATGATGCATGGATGTAATGTGGGCGCGCGTGTGTGTGTCAGGCTAAGCGAGACGACCAGCTACCATTCTAATGATGTGATGTGAGGCGCGCTGAATGCACAGGAGTGGATTGGTGAATGGCAAAGCGCGAGGGAGGAGGAGGAGGAGGGGGAGGGGGAGGGGAAAAGGACGCACTCTGTTGATGTGCGGGTGTACGTGCGGCATCGCTCTCGCCCGTGTCCCCGTCCGCACCACCGCGCGAAAGGACAAGAGAGGGAAGCGGCACTCGAGCGAGGCAGCGCAGAAAGACGCCCCTCCTTTCTTTGTTTCTCGCGCTCTCTTCGCTCGATCCTTTCAGATCCACTGGCCACGTCCAGGGCAGGAGGCGCTGCACGACACCATTAGAGCCCCGTACACACCAAGAAGGCCATCGGCACGGGCCCCAGCATCAGGGCCCCAACGGCGTGCCACAAGAGTATGGCACTCACGACATGGAGAAGCAAGACGTCATGGATAGACACCCTGTACGCTCACAGCGGTGCCCTGACGCTGCTGAGGAGCGGCTTCATGGCGGGGGTGAATGTGAGATCCGCTAACCGCGACTTCACCGTCTCTGCGGATGTCGATGCCGTCGTGGGCGCTGAGGGCGACGACGCGCCGCTGCTGCTCTGCCGTCCCCGTTAAAGCGAATGTAAGGAAAGCAGCGTCCAGGGCACCCCACCATGGATCGCTGTTCGCGGCGCATGCGCCGTTCTGTTGCTCGAAGACGTAGCAGCGCGTACTCACCAACGATATGTGCCCATAGAGGAACGCCAGCGCCATCACACAGCACATGCTGAGCTGCAGATCACACCAGCCTCAGAGGTCGACGAGACACAGTAGCAGTCGCCCATCATGGAGAGCCGCTGTCCCCACAAATGCGAAATGGCGAATTCGACGACGTAGCACCGTAGCGTCCCACAGTGCGCGAGCCAGGCGCCGGTGGAGAGGCGTTCTGCCTACGCAGCGGAGAGAAAGTTGCCACAGCCCCCTCCCGTCTCATCTTGCTCTTCTTCTACTGGGGGGGGGGGGCGGGTACCAGATATGATATGGTCAGTGCGAGTTCTGTCGTTCGGGATGGCTGTGCACTGGGGTGTTGGCAGCTGCGGTTGTGCCGCTGTGGCGGCCCATGCCTATTTCGGCAAGTTGCACGCGTATGCTGGCATAGGTACGATTGGGGGGGTGGTAGAGGGAGCGAGAGGTCGAACAGGGGTGCGTGATCCTCGCGGAAAAGTGTGAGCAGTGTTGTAGCGACTCCCCTTGCGAGGCAGACGTCGCATTGCAGGCCAAAGTACAGAAGACAAGGGAAGTTGGGGGAGAGGAGGGCGACAGACATTGTCTCGACTCCCGTGGTGGGAAGAGAAGGAGCAGTAAGCAACGTCGCAGTATAGAAATGCCCTCGTGCCCCCACTGCCACCGTCAGTTCATCTTATACATTGCGCTCCTGCTGCAATGGCGATGCGTTCGGTCCCATGCAATTTCACTGTGCCGCGTGCAGCAGCACAGACACTGCCAACGCGTAAACAGATGAGAACAGACCGTGACGAGGATGGATGGTGGGCTAGCAGTCAGTGCAGTGTCGGTGTAGCAAGGAGAGGGTCGCTCTCTGCTCATCCAGCGGGTTCACCCACAAAAGACAAAGCAGCCAACATGCTCGCAGATCGTCACAGTTAGACTACACTCCTCAGGAGTTCGGGCGNNNCC
>NC_009302.2:419261-564221 GCF_000002845.2 Leishmania braziliensis MHOM/BR/75/M2904 | reverse complement strand
GGGGTTTTTTTTTAAAGATTTTGGATCTAGTGTATTTTGTATTTTTGTCTTTTTATTTTTGGTTTTCTTTATTGGGTTTGGAGCCCTTAAGCTCACTGTAAACTCGCAAACAAGGGTCAGAAGAAGTTGGGATAAAGCATGTGACGCTGGAGAAGGCTTTTCCCCAGAGGGAGGAGACTTTTGGAAGGGAATGTATACGGGAAGAGAAATTGGGGGTAAGTTTAAGGAGAGTGTTTGTGCACCTGGGAGGGAGCAGGGCCCAGACCCAGAAGCACATTCAAAGGAGAAAGAAGGCACCTGGTGAGCCGCATGTAGATCAGCAGGGGGAGCGCCTTGCAAATTCCAAGGCCGAGCGTGATCGTAGAATGGAGGAGGAGGTGCACAAGAACGACAAGAAGATGGAACCCAGCGAAATCGATGACCAGGTGCGCCGCATGTACGAGGAGGAGCGCAAGAAGAGCCGGATGCGGCGCGAGGCGCTTAACTCGCGCTACCTGCTGACCGCGGAGCCGAAGAAGATAGGTAAGAAGGAGCTGAAGGGATGTGTGGATCGCCTCTCGCACGTTGACTGGGAGAAGCGCGACGAGGAGCTTTTCAAGAAGTATGTGTCACCCTATCGCTCGATGCCAAGGTCGATTTTCTCGCGTCGTAGGGCGGCAGGTGGTGGCGCCAGCAGCCCCTGCGGGACAGCACAGAAGGGGTACATGCGCATCCATCATGCAGCGCTCTGCTGACCCCGCACCAGCCAAAGCCCCCCTCTCTCACGCTGGGGGAGCGGTGCGAGACAGGAACACTCTGCCTGCGGCCGTGGTCTTCATTGCGCAGGGGGGTCCCCCGCTGCCGCTGAGCTCTGATGGACTGGTCCCGGAAAAGCAGTCGTGCATGGGCTTCTCCTGCATGGCCAAGCCTCGCGCTGCTGGGGGAGAGGGTGCAGGTGTCTAAGGCCCTCGTCTGCCGGCTGGAGGACCTCGCCCAGAGCACGCGCCCTGAGGCCACACTCTCAGCAGAGTCATGGTACCCGCCCGCGCCCGCTGCTAGGAGAAGCGGATGCCGGCTTGGGACGCGCTGCGGCGTCCGTGTGCACTTCCTCCGACTGTGCCCTCCGTCCCCTGCGCCCGGCCCCCCTCCGTGTGGCGCTGCTGCCGCTCCCCCGCTGCCGGCGCGGCGTGTGTGTCGCGTCCACCGGTGAGCGCTTCCTCCGCACGTGCGTGTGGGCGCCATCGGATGGCCCCCCTTCTTTCGCGGTGCGCGTGTCGCACTCTCGCGTGCCTGCCGCCTCGCCGCACTCTCCCCCACCTCTCTCTCCGTCTCTCCTCTCCCCTTCCACCCTGCCCGCCTCTCTCATGCCACCCGCCCTCTCACCACCAACACGCACGCACACGCGGCAGCACCAACGAGTTTGCTTTGCGAAGACCCGACTCGCCCTCGCTCTCTCCCACTCGCCTCGACCACTACGCCACCTCCTCTGCTGTGCTGCTGTGAGTCTGCCAAAATGGCGTGTACCGTCACCCTCCTGGTGTATGCGCTCCTCCAGTTCATCGCGTTCCTCTTTGTGCTCGTGGGCACGCCCCTCGACATGATTCGCAAGAGATTGACGGGCAGGTTGTACAATTCGCCCTGTGTTACGCGGGGTTATAAAGATATGCGCTACGGCCACGTGTATTGAATGCCTGCGACTCAGTTCTGTGAAACATCCCGGCCTTGCGCGACAGTTTCCGCGCACCTCAGGCCTTTGCTATCATCTCCATCTTCGTGTACGGCCTGGCTGCCCTCCTCGGCCTCATTCTGCTGTGCTGCTGCTCTTGCCTCCGCGTGGTCTGCCTGACGCTCAACATCGCCGGCATTGCCACGCTGGGCGTCGTGTGGGCGTCCATTGTGCTGGTCTACTACGAGACTGGGAGTCCGTGCTTAAGGGAGAAAAGATGTACAGCGTTTTATGCTCCGGCTTTGCGCTGTTGGTGATGGCCTGGTGCCTCAACATCATCAACATCGCCTTCTTGCTGCTCCCATGTCAGGCCAGGTACCCGAGTAAGGGCCTGGAGTCGAATGAATAGACGCAGCAAGGGGAGGCGGAAAAGGACCGACGGATGCGGAGGGAAGGGAGCGGTGGACTGGCGGTGCCGCAGCGCACCGAGGGAACCCACGCGCACCGCCAAACCCCTTGCCCGCACGAGTCGTGTGGGCGATTGGCGCGCACATGTCGCCCTCCTGTGCGTGCGCCTTTTCGCGTCCTCTTTGCTTTCCGACTCGCCGGCCCCCACAGCGCCGCCGCGGCCACTGCCGCCCACTGCCCTTTGGTGCTGCCCATGGGAGGGCGGCAGGGGCGCCTGAGGGTGGAGGGCGGTGGTGAGCAATGCAGTGCGCCCTAGCTGCATAGCCCTCATCTCTTGCGTATCGGTTGCCACGCCGCTGCCCTTGCGTCGGGGCGCGTGCCAGCCGTGCCCCCGGGGCGCCCGTGGCGCACGACCCGCCGTCCAGCCGGCCTGTCTCCCTACTCTCACCCTAACGCTGTTCCCCCCCTTGCCCTTGCCGTCCGGCCCTTCTCACCGCGCCTCACATCGCACACTCCCCCCAAAGCACACGCAGCAGCAGCAGCTAGGATCCTCCCTCGCCCCCGCTCTCTCCTTCCGCCATTCCCCCCCTCTCGCCACCCTCCCTGTCCACCGCATTGCCGTCTCGCCTGCCCACCCCTGCACGTTGGTCGTGCGTTGGAGAAGATGGCGTGCAACGTCGCGGCTGTGCTCTACGCGATCTTCCAGTTCATCGCGTTCATCTTTGTGCTCGTGGCCACGCCCCTCGACATGTTTCGCGTGAAGGATTTGGGTAGATTTGGCAGCACGCCTTGCCTGACACTGTGGGGCGGGAAGGAGAACTGCAACGACTTAAAGAGCGACACCAGCTATCACGAATTGTGGTCCTTCTGCCCCGGACGCCTTGCTAGGTTTCGCATGGCTGAGGTGTTCGCTGTCATCTCCATCTTCGTGTACGGCTTGGCGGCCCTCTTCGGTTTCATTGTGCTGTTCTGCTGCTCGTTCTTCCACTGGATCTGCCTTGCGCTCAACATCACTGGAGTTGTCACGGTGTGCGTCGTGTGGGTGCTCATGGTGTTTGACTACTACAACGCCGAGGACCTTTGCCCGGCCATCAACACCCGCTTTGACTTCGGTAACGGCTTCGGGCTGTTTGTGGCGGCCTGGTGCCTGAACCTCGTCAACACCGTGCTCTTGCTTCTCCAGTGTCGGGCCAGGGACCCGAGTGAGAGCGGGGGCCCGAGTGAGAGCGGGGACCCGAGTGAGCGCAGGGGCGCGAAGGAATAGATGCGTCGAGGGGAGGCAGAAGGTGGCCGACGGACGCGGAGGCTCTTGGGCGGTGAACGGGCGGTGCCGCTGCGCTCCTAGAGATCTCCCGCTCACTGCCCGGCCTGTTGCCCGCACGTGCCACCCCCTCCCGTCACCTCCTATGCAGCTGCGCTTCTGCCGCCCTTGTGTGCCCGCTCTTCCCCCGGCTCGTGCGTCTTTGCCTTCCCTCTGCGCCCCCTGCCTCGTGGGCTATGCGCGTCCTGCCGCTCTGCGCCCGCGCCTCGCCGGGGCCCTCTCTCTTCCCTCTCTCTCTTGTGCTTTACTTTTGTTGCCTGTGTGTGGCGCGCCGCACTCGTGCGCGTGCGCCTTTTCGCGTCCTCTTTGCTATCCGACTCGCCTGCCCCCGCAGCGCCCCCGCGGCCACTGGCAGGGCTTATCCTGGCGAATACTGTGCCGCCGACAATTGTGGTAGTGTCAGGCACTTGTGATGCAGGGCACTGTGGGTCATGCATTGCCATGGATGTTGCCGGCCAGGTCGTGAGTGGTGTTTCGGAGGCGTACTGCGGCTGTGAACAGACTTGTGCAGCTCATACAATGGGCAAGGCGTCAGCACGACTTGTGTTAATATATTTCGTATGTTTTCGGTTTACGTATTTCTCTGTGGAGATCTGCGGAAGGGGTGAGCAGAAGTCAAGGTGGACGCCGTGCTGGGCTGACGGAGGTGATAGGGCTCTAACGCCTGTCTGCGGCTGCCAAGCGCCAGGGGATTGTCTTGGGGCACACTGTAGGGTAGAGTTTTAAATGCACCTTTCTGGGAGAATATAGACTCTAAGGAACGCGCTTTGTGGAACTAGTTCGACTTGGAATGCCCTGGTGTACATCGCTGGGTCACATGGTCGCATACCCCCGCCCACCCACCCACTGATTCCATCATACCCTTCTTACCGCTCTCTCGATCGTGTGCGCCCTCGCCCCCTTTCCCCCCGTTCCACCCTTTGGCTCTTGCTCACCCCCCCCCCTTGTTTCTCACCGTCTTGATCTCCGCTCTGTGCTTCAGTCGTTCTCTCTCGCTCTCTCACTCTCTGCCTGCCTGCCTGTGTCGATGTGCGGCGCCGCTCTCCTCCTACGGGAGAGAGAAGTGGTGTGGTATTTTCACTGAAGGAACTAAGCGATTCCTTTTTCGAAAAGGACGAATGCTGTCGGTCCCCTCCCTGCCTTCCTGCCCCCCCCTTCCCCCTTTCCTACATGCACCTTCACTCTCCCTCCACCCGCACTCCTCCTCCTCCTCCTGAAGCAGTACTCCTCAGCTCCCCACCTCGCATTCGAGTGCCCTCTCCGAGTCCGCTAGCCTTCACCGAGACGGAAGCGCCCACTTTGAGCCAAGGCGGGGAGAGTGAAATCCCTCTCTGCGACCTCGGGCAATTTTTCGGTCACTTAAAAGCGCCAGCACCGCTGCTGCACCCTCGCACTGTTTTGCCCGCTGTGGTGGCGCAGCGCAAAGCGCGCCGACACAGTCATGCGGAGACCTCTCTTGGTGCACCGATGCTTGATGGGGCCCACCTTCACTTTCCCCCTCCTCGACGCTCTCGGCATTACCCCAGTCACGATCTTGCAGAAACTGGTGAAGCGCTCGCTGGTCGATTCATGGAACAACCTGTAAGGCGATCGCCTAACCACTGGGAAGATGTGCTTTTACCAGGAAACCAGCCGCTGGCAGTGCTGAGCGCCATCCCCAACGCAAGTGGCCTCGGTCACCGGTATCACACCTCTGTTCCTTCGTCTCCTCGAAAATGAAGTTCATCCATGTGAGTGCGGGGGCACCGCACGGACTTATACAATCGCCCTGCTGTCTCACACTCTCACCGGTATACGTCCACTCGTAGGGGATCGCCGTTGGCCCCCTACCTGCGACTGCGCGACACAGCTAACAGCGTCCTCGCTGCCGCCATCGTGCTTGTCAGCTTCGTCTTCTGGCTTCTTATAGAGCTGTACTTTGTGGCGCCGCTGCGCGAGGTCGACGCCTTCGTCCCCGCAGCCGTGCGTGAGGAGCTGCGCGGTGGCACCCTGCAGGCGCCCCTCACCATGTGCGGGCCCACAGCACAGCAGGACACCGCCATTCAACGTTCGACTTTGAGGCATCAAGCGGTGCAGCACAAACCAGCATTCCTCTGCCGCTTGTCTTCTCGTGGTCGGCTGGGGGTGACGTGGTGCTGACCTGAGAGTCTTTCCCTGGTTGGGCGCAGCTGCTGTTGCGGCTTCGCTATGCACGCGTCAAGTCCATCACTGTTGCGTGTGTTGGGCTGCAGATGCTCTCTGCCCTCTTGCACCTCCCCAGGCGTGGACTGGCGCACGATGGCCTGAGTCTGGACAAGGTCATGGTAGACTCGGACGGGCACTGCCGGCTGACTAGGAAGTCTGCGAAACATGCACGGGAGCGGGAAATCTTCAAGTCGTTGTGCTACCTGAGCCTTGTCATGGCCGTCGGCGCCCTCCCTACGCCGCAGTGCGACATGTTCTGCTACAGGCTACTGGCGATAGAGGCGGTGACTCAGAAGCCGTGTTGAATGTGAGCCATGGTAGCGGAGTACAGAGGGTATCATCACTCGAAGCCATCGCTGGCGAAGGAGCTGGCAGACCTGATGGCGGCGGGTCGCTGCTGATTCAGCAACACCGTGATACACGGTCGCATGGCAGTGTCCTATGATGCGCCGCTATGTGACGCGGTGTTCCGCCTGCTGTCACTCGATGTGTCGGCACGATCGACAGTGGTGGAGATGCGGGAGACTTTGAAGGCAGCGCTGGCACGCGATAGCCTCGTCGTAGGCGAGAATGAAATGAAGTCGATATCTGAGCTACACCAGGGGGGCAGTGACGGGCGTGCAGGACAGCGGAACGGATGGTGATGTGCTCACTGTTTCTCTGCCCAATCTTCAGGGGGGCCCTGAGAGATGGTCAAGCTTTCGGGCCTGTGCGATGACAGGATGAAGCCGAAGGTTTGCTATACCGATCCTCTCTTTGTCTTGGTCAGTGCTCCCCCCTCACGGTTGAAGTCGAGGCGCCTGTTGATGTGCATGGTTAAGGGAGTGCCGTATCTCACGTCTGCTTCCTTCTCTGTGTATGGGGGTGGCCCCGTGTCTCTCTCTCTCTGATGTGCTTGTGTGTGTGTGTGGGGAGGGGGGGTGCTGGAAAGCGATCTACGCTGTCAGACAGGCAACGATGGCTTCTCCCTCACCTCGCACGTGCCAGTCAAGCGTGAAGGCGTTGCGCCCGATGTGTATCGTCGTTTTCTTTTCCCTCAAAGTCATCAAACTGTGGGTAGTGCCCTACAGGGGCTCTTCTCGCTGAATGTGGTCTGCTCACCGATCCAAGCTGCGGATCACACACACACTCCCCACTCCCACGTGCCTCGCGCGCCTGCATCTTTCGCATCACCGTACGATATTTCTCTATTCCCCTCGTTCACTCTTTCCCTCTCTAGCTGTCACGCGACAGCATCGAACAGACGCACCAGCGTACCAAGACGAAGTCGTCCCTTGCACACGCAATTCAGTGTGGTTGTCTTTTCCCTTTTCTCTCTCCTTTCCATGACTAATTCCTCGCATCGCGCGCGCACATGCCTTGCCGCGTTCACCGAGCCCGACTCAACCGAGCCACGCACATGGGATCGCATCTCTTCCAGTGTGTCTCGGGGCACTCAAAAAATGCGCCGACGACATTGAAAGAGACAAGAGGAGGCGCTCTGTTCGGATTGGATGCCACCGATACCGCTTGTAGTGGTCCACCGTGCCTCGCAAGTGTTGTTGATACATGGCCTTGCGTGTGGGGGGGAAGAGGGGGGTCTGGGGGTAGCGGCCACACACCCAGCACACGTACACCGCTACGCGTCACTCCTCGCCACCGCTATTACCAGAGAAAGACCTCATGCGCTCCGTAGATTCTACTCCCTTCTCCCTCCCCCCTCTCTTTCCCTCTCTCTCTCCATCTCTCGGCTTCTCCAGGATCGCTCTCACAGTGTATTCAGTGTCACTCAGCACTCTCCTTTCCCATTTCCCTTTTTCCTTCGCAAAGCTCAGACGTCCATACACAGCTTTCGCCTCCTCAGTTTCCTTCCCCCTCGTATCCCTCTCTCGTCTGACGCTTTTCATAGCCTGGGTTAGCTGACTCGGGGAGGGGAGGGGTCTCTATCTACCTCCACCAGTTACGCGGCGGGCAAGAGAGAGGAGAGAGATTGGCTTTGCCCGCGTGTCTGTAGAGGTCGGGTGCGCGCCACCATCATACCACCCGCAGCATCACTCGAAATATTTGGCCAAGACGACTGGAGGAACACGGGAAGTATAATTTCCGTCGCCTACGTGTGTTATCATCGATTTTCTGTTCGCTATGTCGCACGAACGCCACCACACCTCCCGCACGGGCGATGCGCTTGTCGCGCACCGTCCGCATGGCCCCGCGTCGTCAGTGGCGGCACCGGTGGAGCGGCGGATGAAGGTCGATCCGTGCACCAATGCGAGGTCAATGTACCAGCGCGGCCCCGATGGCAGCGAGATGTACGCATCCTACTACAACTCCAACGACGACCCGACCTTCCAGAAGCGCTTTAACTCGCACAAGAACGGTGGCGCCTTTGTGCAGAGCGCGCAGTTCACATTCATGTCGCACGGCGGTGTCGGTGATGGCAGTCAGTTCCCTGGCTACAGGCAGCGCCATCACGGCGCCAGGCAGGAGCACCCGCGTCATCCAGTCATGGTTGAGGAGTCGATGGACGAGGACATGCACGAGGTGCGCTCAGACACCGGTGACGACACCGACGTGCACGCCAAACACAGGGCAAAGGTGAAGAGCCAATCGACGAAAGGGGATCCCATCGTTGAAGAGCCTGATGATGATGGCAAGGGCTACCATGACTCTGGTTCGCGAACCCATCGTCACGGCGGCAAGAAGGGCGAGCGCGGTTCGCATCGAGACACCACCCATGACGCATATCCCACCAACACCTCGACGTTCCTGATGGATCCGTGGGGCGTGGAGTCGATCATGGAGCGCATGATGCAGCCACCGCTGGGATTCGGCGACCCGTTCATCTACGCCCCTCAGCGTGCGCATGCTCAGAGTGGACGGAGACCGCCGTCGGCCTCGTACGGATCGAAGCGGCAGCAGCTCATTCCTTACACCCGCGGCGGAGTGATGGGCGGCCCGTTCACCGATGATTTCTTTGGCATCGGCAGCCCCGAGAACCCATTTTGCATGATGGAAGCAATGCGCCACCACATGCAGCAGCAGCGTGCCGCCATGTTCGGCGGTACCGACCCCTTTGCGAGGGTTTTTCCGAGGTGAGAGAACAACCACCCGAGAGATGCGACTGGGTACACGTGCGACATTCCTACCAACGTCACTGCCGCCCTCACCCCCTCTCGCGCCCAGCTACCTCGTTACCTCCACGTCTTGGCTGAGCTCTCTGTATAACTTGCTCTCACTGCTCTTCATTTTCGTTTCTCTTATTTACCTCCCCCATCCTCTCCGCTCCGCTCGAGTGTGTGTGTGTGTGGGGGTGTATTCGCGCGCTTAGTTCGCCATGATGAGACAGAGCCTAAACAAAGACGAGGTGAGCGTGTGTGTCTCATGAACGATGCAGATGCGACGTCACCTACCACCAGGGGTGGGACGAGGCGGGGCACCGCAAGGACGCCACAATCAAAGACAAATATATATACACATGCATACATACATAACACTGACTGCGCGGCCCGTCAGGCCCCTTCGCTGCATGACGACGGCTGTGTAATGAGCACGTGAAGAGGAGAAGTGGGCTGGAGACGAAGAGGGAGAGAGAGAGGTGCGGCTGTGAGCTGCAGTGACGCACGGAGAAGGGTAAAGGGAGGTGGAAGTGATGACGGCGGGGAACGATGACGCTGCTGCATCCCGCTCAACCGCTGCCGGGTTGCCCTTCGTCCACACACACGCGCCCTTCTCTCCCTCAGGGTCTCTCTCTAGAAATCATACACACGACTCAGCGGCCCTCTGACGGTGACTTTCTCTTTTTTCTTTTTTTTTTGCTCGTTTGCTCTTCGCGGCAATCGCCACCTCCCCCACTCCCCTCCCCTCCCCTCCTTCTGCTGCTGCTCGGGAGTGGATGGGGGGGGGGGCGTTTGCTGCTCTTTTGTGTGTGTGTGTGTGTGTGTGTGTGTAGGTGGGTGGGTATTTCGCTTCTTTACTTCTATGCTACACCAATCCGAAGGGCATGTCAGAGCGGCAGGGGAAGGAGCTTCAACTATGATCAGCAGCGTTTTGAATTTCCACGCATCACCCCTCCACATCGAGACGGGGACGGAGGGAGAGCCACCCGACCCCCCCCTCCTGGTCCCTTTCCCCGCCCCACCGCATCACCACCACCACCACCACGCGCCACGTTTCTCATCGTTCTTCTTTTTCGTTTCCCCCGCCGTCGCCAACAGCCACGGCTCGCCAAGCACTTCGGTGCCGCCCCCCACTCCATCTGCGCGCATGAGTGGTGCGGGCATGTGTGCTCTATTAGGAAGCAAAAGACAGTCAAAGAAAAAAGAAACAGAAAAGGTGGCGTTGCGGGGTCTCCTGCACGCCCGCGACCGGCGCGAATGCGTCATGCGCGGCAGACGTCCTCCCGGGAAACGCGGTCCGCGGCGGGATTCGCCCGCGCGGGGCGAAAAGGCCCCACTGCCCCCCCCCCCACTCAAAAAAAAAACGCAGCCCCTCCCCCCTCCGGCCAAAGGCGAGGCCCTCCCCGGCCCCCCAACCGCGGCGCGTCGGCCTCCCCGCAGGCGAGGGCTGCCCGCCGCCGCCAACCCCGCCCGACCGAATAACCCTGCACGCAGGGAACAGGGGAGGCAAACATCAGACCGAAGGAGGGGCAATCACGCAGTCGCAAATCCCAAGAACACGGCAGCACATTAACGGCACGAGACACCCCTGCCTCTCTCGCTCTGCGAGCCCCTTGCGGCGGATGCGCTCGCCGCGCCTGCGTAAAAGGCCTGTGGGGAATTTGCCGTCACAGGAGGGGCTGCAGTCAAGTGAAAAGGCGTGAGGGAGGCACACACGTACACCATCCATGCCTATCGCCTCACAAAAGCTGCGCCACACCTCCCTTCGACAAGCTCGCTCACTTTGGGGGGGAAGAGAGGGGGGGGGGGCTTTATTTTTCACCTCACACCAGACCACCACATCTGCAGAGAACAGCAAAAGAGAAAAAAACGAGGCGCGCGCGTGCCGACACGTAAAGGGTAACCGCTGCGGAAACTCGTGAAGAGAAGGCCTGAATGGTGTGTGCACCGCGCCACGCGTACACGTTTTCTACGGTACTCTTGAACTACAAGAGACAGAGAGGCAGTCGCGATCGGCCAGTTGGGCGCCTACGCAGAAGCGAGTCTACCATGTTGCCTCACACACACATGCACGCTACGTCTTGACGTTGCCGTGACGCACCTCCGTCTCCCTGGCGTGGTGGACACCGTCCAGCTCCGAGTGTTACGGCTGCTATGCAGACTCTAACGCTACCGATGGCTTCACGTCGGTCTCGCAGTCGGCCTGTTGCTTTGACCGTGCGCATGCGACGATGTGGTCTGTACCGTCATAGCTCATGGAGGTGAGGGTGCTTTCCTGGGCCTCACCATCGAGGTCCACAGCCTCCTCACCCTCTTCGTGCCCCATGTCATCCTCGGCGTCACCGCCATGGCACGGCACGGCACGGTACGAATGCCCCTTCGAGTGGTCGGCGAAGGGTGTTCTTGCGTTGGCCACCGCCTCAAGGATCAGCGTGTTCTGGACGCTGTTGTACTCGCTGTTCAGAGGATACACCTCCGCCATCGCCGGCAGCACGCGGTCCATCGAGGCCACGAGCTGCTGAAGATACTCGTGATTCAGCGTGAGGTAGCGGTGGATGATCTGGGCGGCAGCGTGGTCGTTTACCTCCATCAGCATGCCGAAGATGCTGTTGAATTTGTCGCGGCGCTTGATGTACTCCCGCCACGCCTCGTCGCGCTTTTCAGCGTACTTCTTGTGGCTCTTGTTGTCGCAGAACGGCTTTCCCTTCTTTGTGCACTGCTTCTCCACCTTCTCCACCTCGGCCTTGTACTTATTGTAGCGCTCCAGTGCCTCGGTGCGCTTGTGGCGGTACTCGCCGATGCTCTTGAGGTGCTCCGAGACAGGGAGGAGCCGGGTAATAACGTCACGGTGAATGCCGGTGTTGTACGACTGGAACGGCGGTCCCTCGTTGATGCGGCGCGCCTCGTCGGCGAAGATCTTAGCCAGGCGACGCACCTGCGAGTTGGCCTCGTCTGGCATGCGCGTGCTCGCGACGGAGGCTGCGTAGTCCGCCGCCACGACGCTGGCGTTGGGCTGGGACATGTACTGTACATCCGCTTCGGTCGGGTACGGACTCAGCTCCTCGGCCCCATTCGGGTCGGGCACTGGGTTGTTGTTGGTGAGGGTGAGCTCCGTGAAAGCCTGCCCAACAGCCTCGTACGCGCTCGCAATTTCCTTCATTGCCACCATGCCCTGCGTTACCGCGTTGTCAAAATGGTTGAGGGCGCTCTGCAAGCGCCGCACATCGTTCACGCGGCGCTCGAATTCATAGTCGCGGTAGGCCGTTAGGGTGACATTATCGGTGTCGAGGCGCTTCGTAAGGTCGGCGCGGAGCTTCTGCATTTCCGCTGAGAAGAGAAAGGTGTTGTAGGCGTGTATAGGCACGTACGGTGCTGTCTGCGCACGAGAGAGAGAGGGGAGGAGGAAGGGGGGGAAGAAAAAGCTATAGCAGTACAGGGAAGCGAGGAGAGGATGCCTTGGCGGCGAAGGAAAGGGCGGTGGAACAAGGATGTGGAGTGGAAGAAGCGTATAGGCACAGCAACAGCCAACAGCGCCCGCGAGCAGAGACGCAAACCAACACGCAGCCCACACACGCCAACGTTGACGTGGTGTACGGTAAGAGCGAAAGAAGAAGTCAAAGACGAGCGTTCAGAGAAGACACACACCCGCACACACACACACGCACCTCCCACACACAAGTCCCTTGAGGGGCGAGGGGCAAGCAAAGAGTGAAGAACGCCTGTGGAGAAGAAGCGGAATGGGGTGGGGGGTAGACAGCGGCCGCACGTGGGAGAAGGTGGTTTTATGACTGCGCTGAGTCAACGGTGTCTGCAAGCGGAGTGGCTTTCGATGACGAGAAGGGTACCGGGCACCTCTCAAGCCCCACACACAAGCAGAGAGGGGGGAAGGGCACAGAGAGACGCGCACACGTACACGTCAGCACGGGTATAACGTGAAGGGAAGAGAAGAAGAACGCAAGAGAGCGTGCGCACGAGGAATAGGCGATGACAGAAGTGAATGGTCAAGAGAAGGGGAGAGAGGAAACACAAGGGAACAGCATAACTCCACTGCGTTAGAGATGCAGCCGATATCACAACCGGGCGTGGGAGGAAGGAGGTGACGCCCGGGGGGAGGGGGGGGAGGGGGTCGAGTGAACGAGAATAAGGGAAAAAGAGTACACGAGAAGCGCACCCACATGTGTGTGAGCGTAAAGGGCGGCAATGACGGGGAGCAGGTGAGGGAAGGTGATGTCGCCACAAGCTGCCAAGGCACATGTGACGAGAGAGGGAGAGAGAGAGAGAGAGTGACCGGCAACATGCATCCGAAAGAGAATAAGGGAGAGGAAAGAGGTGCCGCTGCCAAGGATACATACAAGGGTCTCTGGCTCGCTTTGGTGGCGTGTTGGGTGCGTGCACACGGGCTACGGAAGCTACCCACGCCCCCGCTCCTATCGCCGAGCATAACCTTACCTCCGGGAGATGGTGTAGGGTCCTTCGCTCGCAAGCGCTGACACTTACGTGTTCCCGCGCAGAGAGACACGAAGGGGATGGGTCTGGGGTTACGGAGAGCCGCCGCGCACACTACCAGGCAGAGAGAGAGAGACGAGCTCCCACGGGGCATCCCTGGCACAAACGCGCTCACGTTCCCCTCATCCAGCTGTTTCTTATCGGTGACTGTATGGGGTTAATTGTTGTCTTCTGGGTGTGAGAGCGAGAGAAAGAGACGCCTTCCTCCATCAACTCATCTTCTCTCTCCCTCTCTCTTCACCGTCATTGGAGAACGTAATCCTAGTCCTTGCGCTACCGTCAGTCGCGAGCAGTCCCCCAACTAGCCAGTCGCCCTCCAGCGCCACCTCCTCCCCCCGCGCTCCTCTCACTGTGTCGGTGATATGACACGAGGGCGTGGAGCAGGGCCATCACACCGAGGCGTACTCAGGAAGACATGGCCGTAGATTCGCTCTCGTCCTCAAGCAAGCCAAATAGAAGACGGGGATGGGCAAACTGAGGGAGTAGAACACAAGGAAAGAGAGAGGAAGTAGAAAGGAAAGGGGCGCAGGATCAGTACGCCACACTGTGCATGCGACAGCTGAGAGAGAGAGAGAGAGCACTGCGATCCCCTGCCGCCTCTCAACCCCTCTCCTCTGCCTCGCCGCCAAGCTCCCCTCCCCTCCCCTCCCCCCCCTCAGCGTCACCTGTGGGGGATCGCGAAAGCGCCGCCGTCTTGCGCGTCACTGCTTCTGAGAACGTTGGCGCATGCACAGATCGCACGTGCACAGGAAGCGATACTGCTCCAGGAGGTGTCGCGAGCGCGTCTGCAGGTCGTCGCCGAAGCTGCCGAGGTCCACGTAAGAGATCGTGATTTCTTCGCCAGCGGCGATGGGGCGAGTTGCTTCAATGCCGATCCAGCCAGCCAGCGATGGAGAGTACGAGGTGGAGTGCGGCGACTCCGACGAAGTCGCGACAGCCCGGAATGCGGCAATGCGCTCGCTGGCTTTTCGACGAGCCGCCTCCTCCGTGCGCCCCTCGGGTAGCGCGCTGTGTGGAGCGCCGGTGCGTGCTGCCAGCGCCGCCGCCGCCGCCATGGCATCCGCAGAGTCATACAGCATCACAACAGCCGCATTAGGCACGCAGCTGTGGTTCAGCATGCACACCGTCTCGTGCAGCGACCACCCAGTCGTCTCCTCCGTGTTATACGGGAAGCCGATGCTGTTACAGCGTGTTCGAAGAAGAATGTCGCGGAGGTCTGTCCAAGCAATGGGGTAACGTGGAGGAAAAGGATCCCCAGTTGAGCTGCCGCGGTAACGGGCGCCGTCACTATCGCCGCCACGGTGGATGCTGTTCATGGAAGCGTGCGCGTCGGCTTGGTTTGAAAGAGAATCACCCCCCATGTGCCTTGCCGATCCTGCCGTGGCGAGGGGAGTGGGGGTGACTTTTGGCTCCTTCCCAAACGTCGCCACAACGCGGTCACGCGCAAAGACTTCACAGAGCTGCATCGACTCCCTCGACTGCACGCTCGCGTTCGTGTCGAGTGTCGCCAGTGCACGCATCATGGCCGTGTCGCCAAGGTGCGCACGCGCACCATAGTCAAGACAGAAGCGCAGAAAGTCCGTATCGTTGCCTGGTGCGCGGATGGAGGCGGGGAGGGAGGTGTACCATGCGCACGATATCGCGTGTGCGCAGAGAAGCGGGTGAAGGGTGAGTCGCTCATCCACGACACTGATGCCCCTCTTTCCCTCTCCTCGTCGCTGCAGCACCGTGGCGGTCGTGTTGATCGCGTCAGTGCCAGCGGAGCTCATCACATCCACGCCAATGTCAAGCAGCAGCTGAACCACACAGGGTGCGCATAGCACGAACTGGTCACAGTTTGGACAGCAGTAAGAGCGCACCGGGCTAGCGGCAGTGGCGTGAGTCGAGGAGGACGATGACGACAGTGAAGACGGCGCGCCAATGGGGGAGCGGGAGAGCGTAACGCGCTGCTGCTGATGTGGGTGGTGGTGATGCGCCTTGTGCGGCTCCGCGCACGCGCGAACGTCGGCGACAAGGCACCGGGCGCAGATGTGGCTTGCAAAAGGCGAGTACAGCACTGCGATATCCGGTGGGGCGGCGAAGATCGCGTTGCCGGGCTTCAGATCCATAGTCGCCACGACACGGCGGCCTTTGCGCTTCGCATCCGGGTGCATCTCCTGCACCGCCATGCGCGGGGCGGCACCGATGGAGACCTGCGTCGGGTGGACGTGGCAGCTCATTGGGCGATAAAATACACCAAGAAGCACGAGATGGGGACACTGAGCGGGGTGGTGAGTGGAGGAGAGGGGGGGGCCTTTAGCGTGTTCCTGTCGCCTCTTCGGCCTGCCCAGTGTCGATACTCAACAGAACAAGAATTGCCCGCTTTGGTGCATCGGTATAGGGAGGGGGAGGGAGGGAGGGAAGAGGAGGAGGGTGGCAGGGGAGAGCACCGGTGGTGGTGATACGCCTTTGGGCAACATAAGCCTCATGCCCAGCACGCAGGCTACTGGGGCGGAAGGTAAGGCAACGGGTCCAAGACAGAGAAGATGGCAACGAGAAGGAGAAGTGTTGGTGCCACACGAAGAGCGCAATGCACACGGGAACAACTGTGAGATGCGCCCTCCATTAACGTCTTCCATCCTCGCGTAGTCCTTCGGCGGCTGTTCCAGCGGATCTATTCATCCTCTTGGCCACTTGCCTTACTCTCTCGCTCTCTCTCTCCTCGCCGCAACGGTCGAACCTCTCTCCCTCTACCCTTATCCCTACCCCTTCTACCTCGAACAGCCCTGCACCTGCGTCTCGAACTCGCACAGGCGGTGGCGCAGCAACACTACTCGGGCGCCTCCTCTTTGCTGCTTTTGACGTTTGCTCGCTCACCAATAGGGCTAAAACGAAAAAAAAAAAGGGAGAAGAACAGTGTTCGTGTGTGTGTCCACTGCACCCGTACCGTGTTAAACCGGCAGCCTCGTCCGTATTGCCTCTCTCTTTCTCTGTCTCACCTGTACGAACGTATTCGCACAAGTGACTTATACACACTGGAAAAAGAAGCACTGTAGCAAATTTCTCTTCTCTCCTCCCCCCTAACCCTAACCCTAACCCTAACCCTAACCCTAACCCTAACCCTAACCCTAACCCTAACCCTAACCCTAACCCTAACCCTAACCCTAACCCTAACCCTAACCCTAACCCTAACCCTAACCCTAACCCTAACCCTAACCCTAACCCTAACCCTAACCCTAACCCTAACCCTAACCCTAACCCTAACCCTAACCCTAACCCTAACCCTAACCCTAACCCTAACCCTAACCCTAACCCTAACCCTAACCCTAACCCTAACCCTAACCCTAACCCTAACCCTAACCCTAACCCTAACCCTAACCCTAACCCTAACCCTAACCCTAACCCTAACCCTAACCCTAACCCTAACCCTAACCCTAACCCTAACCCTAACCCTAACCCTAACCCGTGTACGCGTACCCTAGTGCTTGTGCCGTTGAGCGCCCGCTAATGGTGTCGCGGGAGGAGGAGTGAAGAGAAAGCGAAGGCTTACCCTGTGGGGTGGAGCTTGTGTGTTGCGTTATGCGCTCGAGCGCTGTGGCAGTTGTGGCAGCGTGCGCTGGTGTCTTGTGGAGGATGTTACTGTCTCGGAGTGGTGCGCTGGTATGGCGGTGGAAACGTGTGGTGCTCAGCGGTATCATGTTCAAGGCGTGTTATCGGGTAGCGGGCAAAGAAAGACGGCTCTGTTCACGCGCATACGTGCTGGCAGCTGGAGAGAGCGGGACGAGAGGCAAGAGAGGCGAATCAACGGAAAGGGAGGGAGAACCTGTCGCCTGGTGCAAAAGCGGCGAGTACGAATGGTGGTGTGCTTCGGGTGGAGCGAGGCCTCCGTGGCCACCGACAGACTCGCGTTGCGCAGGAAGTGTGGAAGGCGGTCGCCCTTCAGAACCTCAGGGAAGCGGATCACGGTGCCCGCGTTGCACTGGCTCACCGCACAAGCAAGCACCCTGCCGGTGCTGATCTTGGTGCGCAGGTCATGGCAGCGGCCCCGCGTCATCGTGATGCGCTCACCCGGCTTCAGCTCGTGCGCGCGATCGGCACGAAACAGGCCCTCCACGCCGTCGCAACGCACGCGTAGCTCCGCCTTGGACCGGATCCTCTCGCGCCCCCTGACAGGGTGCTCACCAGCTTCATGGTCAGCACGCCGCCGTGGTCGATAGGGACCTCCGTTTTCGTTCCAGGAAAGTGGTAAGGACAGCCCTGGCTCTCCTCCACAGTGAGCAACAGCTCCGCAGACAGTGTCGGATACCTGTCCGTCTTGTGCTGGCTGTCCTTATGGAGAGTGAGGAGAGATGGGGCTGCATACGCAGAGCTTGCGGCGTTCAAAGCCGGCGATGCCCCCGAACCAGCATGCTGTTGTGTATCTCGTCACACTCACACGCTTTCAGCAGCCGGCCACCCCTCCGGGGGCCCAGCGGGCAAAGGGTGGGGCAGACTGGAGTGGCTCACTCGGCGGCGAACGCCTCGGCCTCCCGTAGGACCTCGTGGGTCTCGGTGCGCTTCATGGGGTGCTAAGGGAGTCATGAGAGAATAAGGTGACGGTGGCGGGTACGTTGGTGGAAAGTGGTGCAGGTGAGAGTGTCATCTCAGAGAGTCCGTCGCATGCCTCCCGCGAGACCTGGAGACCAGACTGAAAGCCAAGAAGAGAGAGAGATGGAGAGCGGACCGAGCAAAAAGGAAAGCAGGTGCGGTGGAGAGCGTGGCGCACGTGCTACGGCGGTAGCGTCAGAGCCGCATTCGCCTTCTACCTCCGTGCGTGGCTGGCTGAGAGAGGGAGGGAGTCGCAAACGCCGCTGTGAACATGATGGATGGGTGGGTCTACGTGTGTGTGCACAACCAAGCAGTGAAAAAATGCAAGCAAGCGCATTGCCCAAGATGGCAAAGTTAGCACACGAATGTTTTTCCGGCTACAGGCATAAAAGGCACCGCTCGTCTGGCTATGTATTTCTTTTCTCTCTGCAGCAGACTGAATGAATCGCTTGGTGGCATGTGCAAATCCTCCTCTCTTCTTTTGGGGAGGGGCGTGGTGAAAGTTCCTTTACGGGTATCATCACTGCAGATACCTCTTATGCGTTAACGGAAAGAAAAGTAAAACCGGAAAACGAAAGGAAAGCAACGGGGCCGCGGTACAGAGCACAAGCCATCAGAGCCGCCACCACACATACCCACACAACACCGCCATTGTCTACATCAGTTGGGAGCCCCGCTTCCCTCTCCTCATTTTTCATCAAATCCTCATTGCGGTCATCCGGCAACGGTACCAGTGCCATCAAACAGCCGCTGAGGTGCATAAACACCGCAGCAAGTCGCTCAGACACACCACCCACGCACATAGGTGGGCGCCGTGGGATACAGGACATACTCCACTATGGATAACGACAGGAAGAGCGAGAAGACGGGAAAGAGAGATGGCTGAGTTAGACGCACGTGCCTACCATGTTGGCCACTACGCCCTTCCAAACGTAACAAAAGAATACAACAGAAAAACGTCAGCCGCCGCATCTGCACACATGCAACTTGTCTCGCTTGTTCACAGTGAGGCCTGGGCTGAGGCGAGAAAGAATAGCCATCAGGAAGCACCCGCAGTTGCTGCCCCTTGCTGCTGCGGATCGCTATGGGGCTCTCTCATCCGCTGCGAAACTTGTCACCCTCACACAGGTGGTGATTTCGCCTTCTCTCGTAGAGAGGAGAGAAGTGTTCGGAGGCGTAAACAGCTGGAAGGAAGGCTGGCGAAGGGACGGGTGGAAGAGGGAGAGAGAGACGCACGCCATCGCTTTCCTCCTCCTTACAGCCACCAAATAACGACATTAATTCAAACGTGGTGAAGTCAAAGACGGAGGCCGCCCTGGAGAAGTTGATGAAGGGGAGGGCGAAGTGAAGTGCTCCGTTTCCAACGTGCTCAATCTGCTATGCGGGATGTAGTCCACACTCCACCCGGCCTGCCACAGGGCCCATGGCGTGGGGCGAAGCAGCCATCGAGACACGCGTTACAGCAATGCGCCGACCCAGCCATCTGAGCACGGCCCCTGCCCCAGGCTCTGCACACCACCGCTCCGCAGCTCGCCTCACAGCCGCGCTCATCATGCCGGCCGCCACCCGGTGCATCCTCTTCGGGGTGGCGCGGGCACCCCACACCACTAGGCAGCGAGGACCGGGTGTGGTGCGTTCCAGTCGCGCTGGCACTCTGCCCCCCACACGCAGGCGCAACACGGGTTCGCGGTCGCAGGTCCCTCCGGCGCAGCGCCACCCACGACCTGGCCGCCGGCATCAGTGGCGGTACGCCACTCGAACCTAGACACGTCGTAGGTGCCTCACCCTGTCACCACCAAGAGTGGCCCCGCACTGGCAGGGGGAGGGGGGCTGCCTGGCTTCCCCACACAGAGTGGGTACTGGAGCCTGGATACTACGCACGGAGGTGCCCCCCGCCTTCAGGACAAGTGCAGAAAAGGGGGGAAGAGGAAAGGCAAACAGGAGCTCACACAGGCATATGCACTGCAGAGGAGCCGGAGAACCGCCACAAAGGAAAGGCAAAGGAAGAGAGATGGGAAGCCCACATGGAGGTGGTGCCACCATGGACTATAAAAGAGAGAGGCACTGGTGAGAAGGTAGACAAAAAAGGGCCAAAGGTGGGACTCATGGACTAATCAGAGCACGATGTGAGGATGGCGTCCTGCAGCGCTGCCATGACCCTTGCGAGGGGTGGTACAATTTAACAGGACAGTGCGCAGCACACTGCATCTTTGCTTCGCTCTCTCTCTTTCGCACTCGTCCTATGTATTACGCGCCACCCTTGGTGAAGCCGTAGAAGACACTGACGCCCTCGGACGGGATGACGTAGCGACACTCTCTCCATGTCTCGCACAGCATCTCAACAAGCGAACGGTCGTCCACGACGTAGGCGTCGCCGATGATGTCCTTGATGTGGTGGCGCGTCACGTTGATTGCGTGGTAGAAAGGCATCTGGCTGAAGAGGTGGTGCACAACGTGGGAGTTGTTGATGTAGTGCAGCCAGTTGTTGATGATGCAGCCGTAGTCACGGTCGACTGTGGCGATGGCGCCGCGCACAAATGTCCAGTGCTCGTGTACGTAGTGCGGGATGCGCAGGTCGGAATGCTGGAGGTAGGTGACGTAGAGCAGCCAGAAATTCGTCCAGAGGTAGGGCACAACGTACCAGCAAAAGACGTTGTACGCGCCGTACTGGTAAGTGCAGAGAGCCAAGATGAACAGCGCAGCCACGATGCCGACATCGGAGAGCAGAATGTCATACCGGTCGTCTTTGTTGAAGAGCGGCGACGAAGGCTCGAAGTGGTTGGTGCGGCGACCGTAGTCCTGGCTGGCGATGTTGGCAAAGAGGTACGCTTGCCAGCCAAACGTGAAGATGACAAACATATTCCACAGCATCACCAGCGGCGTCTCCTCGACCAGGTCAACCACACGCTGCTCCTTGCGCGGCACAAACGCCGTGTCCTTGGTGAGGTGGTTCGTGTTCTTGTGGTGGTTGCCATGGCTGATGCGCCAGCTGTGGTACGGGACGAGGATGGCGGAGTCCAGCAGGAAGCCGACGGCGTTGTTCAGCGAGCGGTACGGGCTGAAGGCCTGGTGACCGCACTCGTGGGCGAGCACAAAAATAGCGAAGCCGTTGAGGCCCTGGGCGATCCCAAACGCAGTCCACGCCGCAAGCTTCACGACACCGACGACGGCATAGCTGACGATGTTTGTGCCGGCCACACCATACACAACGCCCCCGAAGGCAGCCAGCACCGGCATCACGGCACGATACATGATGAAGTACAGCGCCAGCACCTGGCAGATGTCGCGGAAGACGTAGTACATGCTCTGCACCGCCGAGCGCTCAAAGTACTTGGCGGGGATTTGGTCCTGGATCTGCTTGATGGTAAGCTCCTTGGGCGGCACCACTACGTCCACATCCTTCTTGCGCCCTGCCTTGAGAATGGACTTCATGGCTGCGAAAATGGCTAGAGCAGCGGAATGTGTGTACGCATATGGGAGTGGATGCGCATGGATTATGACGAAACGAATGCTGATAGCACGGCGGGGTACCTCGCCTGCTTTTCCGCACTTCTCTCTTAGTCTCCCGTTGCAGAGACGTGCAAATGCAGCTGAATCACAGAGAGTACGTGCTTATATATATAGATAAATATAGATAGATATAGATAAATATATATATATGTCGTGCAGCTGTGGGACACGTGACAAAAGGAATAGAAACAAAGAGAGAGAATGAGGGTGGGGAAAGGAAATGGGCAAACAGGTGCCGCATGTGACGCCGTAGCAACGCTGCGGATATGCTTGCTTGCGGCTACACCCCACTCCCCTGCTGGTTTCGTTTGTCGTGCCTCAAGCCCGCACGCGCCAGCGACTCCTTCGACTGCGTGAAGAGGAAGTGAACCCTACAGGCCTGTGCATCTGTAGACGTGGGACAGTCAGAGAACGAGCAGGAGAACTTCTGCGTGCTGCCACCCTCCACCACCTACACAGCACCTCGCAAAATCCACTCACTCCCATACAACAGCCGCTCGAGAGTACGCAAAGGGGGGAGTGCTCAGTATTCTGCGTCCGTGCCGCCTGACAGTCGCACGATGTGCGGCAGTGCGCCTACGGAAAGGTCGACGGCACACACTGATGGCGCACACAGAACCATTTGGTGCGCTTTTCCTGCGTGGGTGCGGTTCTTTCGCTTGACTCGCGGAAATGCAGACATCACCAAGGTTAACATTGAACAACAGAGATGATGAAGCCTGCAAGGTAGAAAGGAAACACACACAGAAAGAAAGCCAAATGGGGGCAGGCCTCTGCCACAGTGCCAGTGCGAGCCCACACAACAACAAAGAAAATAGTGCAGAAAAAAGGAGAGAAAAGAAATGAGGGCAGAGACAAAGGAGTAAAGAAAGAGAGGGAGGGGGAGGAGCAAACCGATTAAACAGAAAAAAAAAGAAAAACACGTTTGTCCACCTCACGGACATGCGAACAGAGATGCGGCGCCCTCCCCGAAAAATCGCATACACCGTCCACGTGGGAGTACTCGGGGTCTCCTAAACGGGCGTGGACTCTTGCCAGTGATGCCATTTTACGTCGCTCTCCTTCACGCCGCGCTTTCAATGTAGTGAGATGGGTGTGGAGAAATGGGGATAGGAGGTAGGGATATGAGCCCAAAGCAGTGGTAGTGTGCCTTCGCCCATACAAGGGTAGCCTCACTACCCGCATTTGTCTCCCAATGACACTAGTAAACATGGACAAACCTAATCACTGAAGGCTTCATTCGTTTTTTTCTCTCTTTGAGCTAACAGTGTTCGTCTCTCTTCCGCTTTCCCTTTCCTTCTCAGCGCAGCACCGCATCGGATCCACGCGGGCCCCTCCCATTATGGGATGATTTCGCCACTTACGTGAGAGGGATACCGTAGTGCACACTTCTTCTCTCTCGTGTCGGTATCCTTGGATTGCTCCAGTTCAGCAGTCGGCACTCTCCTGCCCTCTCCCTCGCCGTCACACACCAAGCAACTGCACCGCCAAACAGAGCAAGCACGCACGAAGAGACATCGCACATGTGTGCGCACGCCTGTGGGTGTGCCTCACTTGTGTGCGTACGGAGGAAGCGGCGATCACGAGCTGCCCCTTGTAACAATGTGAAGGGGCTGCAGGGTGAGCAGAGCGGGAGATGCCTCGCTAGCTATTGGTGTTGCTACGTTGCTCCTATCGAGTAGAAGAAGTGCACAAATAGTCGTACGTGTTCCTTTTTTTCTAGTATGTCAACGCGCATCAATGCAGGTGCTGTCAAAGCAGCGAAGAGGGGGAAGAAAGAGATACATGGATGCGCATACACAAGCACACATTTACGATAAAGCGATAATAAAATGGAGGAGGCGGTGGGGGAGAGAGAGAAGTGCGTCTTGGAGACTTCCTTCCATGGCTAGTAGAGCAGGAAGAAAAGAAAAACGTCAAGTGGAAGAAATAAACGATGCGAAATCACTACTGAAGAACAACAGAAAAATAAATAAAAAACATAGAAAAAACCGTACTTACAGACATGCACACATCGACAGAGAGAGAGAAAAGCGGAGGCAAAAATGCTGACGGAGAGGGGAAGGGCGGGTAGGAAAAGGAGAAGAGAAGCGTAACACAGGGAGGATAAAAGGGGATGGCGAAAGAGAAGGTGTTACACGCCACTCCCTTCGCTTTTTCTCGCCCCTCCCCCAGCGCTCCATTGGCCGCGGCTGTGGTGATGCATTTGAGGGAGAAGCGAGAAAATGAGCCTTGTAGCCTGTGGCATGGTTCTCTCCTTGTTGATAGGTTCAGTGTTGAGCGTGACGCTCGGCACATGCGCGCATGCACGCATCTACAAGGCTCACGAAGCAAGAAAACAAAGATACACAGAGAGAAATCGAGGAAAGAGAAAACACAGAAAAACGAAAATGTTAGAAAGGAGCAACGCGGTTGCGCTACTCCACGAGACTTACAACTCTTCGTCGCTTCCTCTTCCTCGCCCCCACTTGTGAGCACGTACCACACGTATACACCTAGGTCCATGTGGGGGAGCGAGGAGAGAGGCTAGTACGCAGTCACTTGCTCAGTGGGGTAGGGAGAAGGTCGTCATGCACTGAGACAAAACGAAACTGCCTTCTCTACTGGTGCCCACTCCAGCGGCGCGCTGCCTCGTGAGATGCAACGGTTCCAAGCTAAGGGCACACAAAAATGTGGAACAGTACATGGAGGAGGGTTGCCTAAACGTGATAAGAGTACAACAAAACAAAGAGGCAGATGCGGCGACGTAGTGCAGGGTCTCTTGGTGCCTGCGGGGCTAGGGCCGCATCATGGCCGCTGTTAAGCACGTTGAAAGAAAAAAAAAGAAAAAATCAATCGGTGTACTTGCAGATATAGAGGCGGTGCACTGGAATAAACGATACAGGAAGCGCACACAAACCCACGAAAGATGAAAAAAGAAGGAGATTAAGAAACCATAACACACGCACATGGCGCGCGTAGCGCATCACCGACGACTACTGTTTCTCCTCTGAATCTGGCAGCGATTTGCACTGGGGCTTGGCGTGTGTGTCCGACGTTGCAGTGAGCTTGTTGAGCCACGTCTGAAAGATGGACTGGGCCTCGACATCCCTCGGGTCGATCGGATCGCAGATGCGGGTTCCGGGGATGAGCACAAACACTGCCGGAATGGCGATGAGTGGCGTGATGAGGTGGCCAACAATCAGCAGCCAGCGCAGGTTGCTGAAGTCGCACGGCGGGCTGGAGGAGAGAGGCCACACCGTCTCCATCAGGATCGCGCCAATCGTGGACGACGTCGAGGAGCCCATGTTGCTGAAGCTCGCTAGGATTGCGAACATCGTGCTCTCACACCCCTTTGGGCAGAGGCGCGAGATGAGCATGTTTAGCGGCATGTAGTTGAGCATGTAGCACACCTCGTACACGATAGCATCACCCATGATATACATGGCATGGTCCGGGATGCCGATGTACAAGTTCCAGCGCTCGACCATGATGATGTCAAAGACGCTCGCAAGAACCTGGACAAGGATGGTGCAGGCTAGCGTGACGCGGTAGCTCTGCTTCGAGAAGACGCGCGCAAACATGTACACACCAATGAGGCCAGCCGCGTTGCCAATGACGCTGCCCACCGTGTTATAGAAGGTCTGCGTGAAGTGCGGCCCGTCCGGCAGGCACGCGGCGTCCGACATGTAGAAGTTGTCCGTCCCGCCTGAGATGAGGATGTATGACACCTGCTGGAACCACCCGAAGAAGTTGGCCTTCATGATCGTCATGGGGATGCAAAGGAAGCCGGTCACGCACAGGATAAGGGAGATGCCGATGCAGCCGTAGAGCAGCTCGTAGGTCGAGCCCGTGATGTTGAGCACCGTCAGCGCAATGACGCCAGCCGTCATGATGACGCCGTAGACGGCGATGGAGACGTTGCGAAAGATGACCTCCTTGTTCACTCCAAAGATGCCACACATGCAAGTGGTTGCGACAAAGTCGCACTCGATCTCGTCATGGTCAAGCTCAACACAGCTCACCAGCTCGTTACCGCCGTTCTGCACGAAGGACTCGGGATACGGCGCGGCGGACTTGCTCTTGTTCGTGGTGCTGTCGTACCCCAAGACGCCCTCCTTGATCGGCTCCGAGTCTGTACCCCGCATCTGGGCCTCCTTCAGCAAAAAGAGGTAGTCCTCCTTGCGCTCGACCAGGTTCTTCTTCTCGCCGTACCAGTTAAAGATGAAAAAGAGCATGCAGAAAGCCTGCAGACCTGCAGAGATGAAGATGCCAACGGTAGGGCGGCCCAAGTCGGAAAGCGGCCCTTGGATGGCCGACGCGATGATCGCGCCCACCATGATGAGAGCCCAAATCCACGAGATTAGGTCCGCACCAGGAACGGGGTGGCGCTTGATGAGGCGGCTGTAGTGACCCTCTGACAGCACATCGATGTTCGCAATGCAGAAGACGGAGATGAAAATCATACCGCCCGCGATGCCAGCGCTCGACGACTTAAACGGCAGCAAACCATACACAACAGCGCATACCGCACCGGCAACACATGACATGGCCATGTACCACCGCTTCGTGTAGCCAAAGAAAGCGAACGTATCACTCAGGATGGCTGTCAACGGCTTGATGGAGAAGCCCATGGAGCCAATACCGGAGATGCGCTGGTACACCGCCGTGGTGACGCCGTACTTCTTCATGAACATGGCGTACCTGGAGGCGTTGAGCAGCGTCCTCGCGAGACCTTTGCTGAGGATGTACACAACACCAAGCGACATCGTACACTTTGGTCCAAACGGCACCACCGCCGTTCCAAAGATCGGGAAGTGGCGCATGAACGGGAAAGCGTCGAAGAGCGTCGCGGTGTCAGGGTGCACGTAGCCCTCGTCGTCCTCCTCCAGCTTCTGCTGGGGTGGCGCTGAGCAAGGCACATCACCGCCGTTGATGACGTTTCCAGTCTGTTGATCATCGGGCATGGTTGCTTGGGTGTGTGTGTGGGGGGGCAGTGGGTGCAGAAAAGACGTGAGGTGGTATGAAAAGAGGGAAGCGCGTAAACACTCAAACCGCAGTCTTGAAAGGCGAGTGAGTGGACGAAAACGCGTGTGAGTCGTAGCGCAAGCAAAACAGAAAGAATAGGCAGTGTGTTTTGTGGTTTCATCTGTTAGAGAACATGAAAGGGGGAAAGTTTGTGCAAAAGGACGCCAGTTGCACGTCGAGGGTGCGAGAGTTTCAAAAAGGAAGCAGTGCATACCCGCAGCCGCAGCATAGCCGGGGAGAGCGAAGCGTGCGTGAGTGTGTGTGTGTGTGTGTGTGTGACATCGCATTTAGCTCACGCGCACATCGTGCAGCCGGGCTGCGCACTCGAAGCCCCCCTTTGCCGCGGTTCAAACAAATGGACGAGGTGACTTACTCTAGACACAGACAGTCGCCCCACATCCTCGACTCGTCAAGAAGATGTACGGGCGGAGGCGCACACGTGAAAACGCCCACCCTGCAACAACCAAGAGAGACGAGCCGCATTTGATACTTGCCCTGTTCTGTGCTGTTCGTTGTCGGTAGGTCACATTGATGCATTAAGACTCTCAAAAGGGAGAAGGAAAAAACACCTGGGAGTCGCAAAGGATAACAGTCTCCGTAGTGTGTCAGGCAACGCTTGTACGCTTTGTCGTCGCTTCACACAGCTGCACAGTCACTGCCTGAAATGGTTTTCCCTCAGAGAGAAACGCGGGCATCCACCTCTCAAGTTGCCCACCGCCTTCTTACTCTGTTTTCCCTGAGCGTCATTAAACTAGGAAAAGAGGAGCTTTTTTGGTATAGCTCCGTTTCCTTTTTTCTCCTTTTTCAAAGAGGTGCGCCGCAACGAAGGGTCTCGCTCATCATACGAGAGTACATCAGAGCAAAGTAGGGCGCCCACACACACACACACACACAACAAGTCGACGCGAGTGTTAGGGGAACGAAAAGAAACAGAGAGAGAATGATTACGTATAGCATGGTCTTCTTCTTCTGCATTTCCCGGCATCTGCGAGGGAAGGGGATTTGGCTGCAAATGAATGTTAGCCTGCTGAAGTTTTCCGATTCCTAAAGAAACTTTCCGGCGATAAGTAAAACGGGAAGATGAAGACACGAAACGGAGAGAGACGCGAAAAGAGCTAAACGAAAAGAAAAAATAGACGAGTAAAGAAGCGACGCAAAGGACAAGAAAGAGGCGAAGACGAAGGGTTCACTGAGCATCCCACGATTCTGCATTTTTTGCTTTTTGTTGTTGCTTCATCATGCCTTGGGGTCTGGAGGTCGTTCCCTCTTTGTTCAATGAGAGCGCAGCGCGGCGAGAAGCAAAGGAATGAAGGACAACACCGAGAAAACAAGAACCGAGGAACGCTAAGCTGAAAGGAAAAGAAACACGTATACGCACGCACAGAGCCACAGACGCACGCAAGAACCCACACTCACAAAGATTAAAAGAATGAAGATAAAGCATGAAGAGAGAAGCAAATGAGCCAAAACAAACGAGTTACATTGAAACACACATGAACAAGGGACCGAAGCAACGTCCTTTACAGCGAGTGAGAGAGGGAGAGCGAGGGGAAGAAAAGGAAATCAGTCGACCTTGGACATTGAAAGTCGCACTCCTGTGAATGAGTGCGGGTATGTGTGTGATGAGTGTTCACAACTGCCTGTCTGTGTATAGGTGCCTGTGAGTGTGGGCGACTGTGCATGCGCCTCGAACACTCATAAATACGGCAAGAAGCGCAAACACACACCTGCGACAATCTCAAATACACGTGAAGCAAAGAGAAAAAAAAACGGTGTCTGGCGAGCAGCGGAGAGTTGCAAATGGTTGAGCACCACAAAATGAGAAAGAATCAAAACTGGCAGAAAAGAGGGAAACAATTTTCTCGCAACGTACAAATTTAACTGGCACGCCCAGGAGCGGACGCGAAGGAGAGAGAGCTAAAGGGCAGGGGCGCTAACACCCTGGGCAAAGAACATGGCGGAGATAACGGCAGTAATCACCAGGGTAAACACCCAGCCGCCGTACATCTTCAGAACCATGATCCAGCGGATGTTCATGAAGCCGACATCGACGATGCTGACGGCGATGACACCGCCAGTGATGCAGTGAGTCGACGAGACGGGAATGCCGTAGCCGGAGGCGAAGGACACAACGAGCGCCGCCGACAACTCCGCAGCGAAGCCACGGCTCGGAGTGATGACAGTCAGATCCTCACCCATCAGACGCATCAGGCGGATACCGAAGGTGGAGAGACCTAAAACAAGACCGGCACCACCGAGGCACAGTACCCAGATCGGGACAGAGGAGCTCTTTTCCACACTGCCCGACTGATAGACCTGGTAGATGGCGGCAAGCGGGCCGACGGCGTTACTCACGTCGCTCGCACCGTGGGCAAAGGAGGCGCAGATGGCAGTGAAGATCTGCAGGTAGCGGAATACGCGCTCGGCACCCCACTCGTACTGCTGGACCTGAAGGCCGCTGGCACCAGTCACCTTGCGCTCCTCCGACCGCTCCGAGTCGGAGGCCTCCGACTCGTTGACGACGTCGCCGGTGACCTCACGAGGCTTGCGCACGTCCTCAACGCTGAGTGGCTCACGATGATTAGAGTCCTCCGTCGTGCTCGGCCGCTCCTCAGACGCGGCGAGGGCACGCGCCTCGTCACGAGCAACCAAGCGCTTCAGAAGGGGAATGAACGCGCACGAGAGCACGCCAGCGCCGGCGCCAATGCACGCAGCCACCCAGGCAGCCCGGTCCACAGACCACTTGAGGCGCTTCGACGCGCCCTTGAAGAGCACAAAGAAGGACTCCAGGAAGAAGGCGATGGCCACAACGATGGGCAGGGTGTACATCGCGCGCCGCACACAGTTCTTCGGACGAAGCACTAGGAAGCGGACCAGGCCGTAGATAAGAGCCGACACAACGCCGGTGAGGACAGGCGAGATGAACCAGGAGGCGACAATCGGGGCCACACCGCTGAAGAACGGGAATTCACTCTTCTTCTTCGCCCAGTTCACCGAGCCACCGCCACCGTAGACCAGCGCGAAGCCGATCACGCCACCGCAGATGCTGTGCGTGGACGACACGGGAAGACGCAGCCACGTGGCGATCGCAAGCCAGCAGAAGGCGGCGCCGCAGGCGCAAAGCATACCGTACATGAAGACATACGGCTGCTTCGCGAAATCCTTGGGGTCGGCAACGCCACTGGAGATGGTCGACGTCACCTCACCACCGAGCGTCACGGCACCGGAAAACTCACAAATCGAGGCTACGATGACAATCTGCGTGAGGGTGAGAATGCGCGCACCGTACGTGGTGCCAAAGGCGTTGGCCAAGTCATTCATGCCCACACCGGCGCCGGTGAGGAACGAAACAAAGCTGCCCACGATGACGATCCACAAATAGGGGTTGACGTCCGCCATCTTTGTAGTACTAGTGTTGATCCTTTTGGGTTCTGGAAATGATGGGCAGGGGAAGAGGGGTTAGTGAGGGGAAGGGATGCAAAGAGGTGAGGAGCGAATGACAAATTAGTGCAACTGTGTAACCTTGGTTTAGTTGAAGATGATGGCGGGGAGAGTAAGGAATGAATGAGCGAGCACGCCTCTGATGAAGAGCACAAGGCACAAAAGGAAATTTTCGCTTAAAGGCGTAAGATGGCTACAGTGAGAATAGAAAAAGGAGAGAAAGTTAATTGAAGAGAGACCTTGGAAAAAAACTTTTGACAAGTGATGTAAGCAGAATGTGCAGGGGAAGAGACGGGAAGAGAAAGAGAAGGGGAACAAAGGGGCAGCTTTTTGGGATTGAGGACCGACGGAAAAAGTTGCTTCGTGTGATGCAGTAAAGGGAGGGGGCATGTGCGGTAGTAATAGAGGAGTGCGCATTCAGTGCGGCGTATGGGTTAGTGTATGTGTGTAGTGGAAGAAGACAATAGAGAGAAGATGTAGAAAGGGGAGGCTCATGATCATAGTGATCGGCACTGACAGGCAACGCCAGAAAGAGCGGGACACAGCCAACAAAAAAAGAGGAGATACCAGCAGTTCCTCCGGCACGGTTGATGTTCATCACAGAAGTTGAACCGCTTGGAGTGAGGGGTGGGGAGTACATCATAAACCACAGGGCCTCCCCTTCCTCGTCCCTTTACAAACAGTAGTGCGTTGCACACACGAGGCTCTCTCGGAACGGGAATGAAAAGGGGTGTCGGTAACACGCTAGTGAAAGGTGAAGGCATCTGAGGAAGAGGCAAAGAAGCCAACAAAGGTTCAGCGCCAACAAGGTGCCGGCTATACCACGAATGAACGTTTCCTCTATTTCCCTCTCTCTTAGTCGTACTTTACTTCGTCTTTCTCTGTGTACAAGCTGCGCCAGCGTATTGACGTTGCAGCATTTCTCGTTTGCCTTCTCGTAACCGGGCTTGTCTTCATTTCATGAAACCCCGGCATCGTTCTAGAGAAGTCGAGAAGGCAAACACGAAGGAAGAGGCAGGCGTGAAGGGGAGTGTGCTCCGTTAAGTTACGGCTAAATAAAAGTTGTACACGCATATAAAGAGAGAGAGATGCAAAGCCACAACATCACTGAAACACGAGGAAAAAATATACAACCATATATAGAAAGCACAGAATCCTGCACAATAAGCAAGCCTAAAACAACGATCGTGTCATATTTGTTCATGTCATACAACATGAGCTCAACCCTCTCCCACTCCACCCGGCCTGCCACACACCCACCGCGGGGTGCGAAGCAGCACCAGACACGCGTTACAGCAATGCGCCGACCCGGCCATCTGAGCACGGCCCCTGCCCCAGGCTCTGCACACCACCGCTCCGCAGCTCGCCTCACAGCCGCGCTCATCATGCCGGCCGCCACCCGGTGCATCCTCTTCGGGGTGGCGTGGGCACCCCACACCACTAGGCAGCGAGGACCGGGTGTGGTGCGTTCCAGTCGCGCTGGCACTCTGCCCCCCACACGCAGGCGCAACACGGGTTCGCAGTCGCAGGTCCCTCCGGCGCAGCGCCACCCACGACCTGACCGCCGGCATCAGTGGCGGTACGCCGCTCGAACCTAGACACGTCGTAGGTGCCTCACCCTGTCACCACCAGGGGTGGCCCCGCACTGGCAGGGAGAGGGGGGCTGCCGGGCTTCCCCGCACAGAGTGGGCACTGGTGCCTGGATACTACGCACGGAGGTGCCCCCCGCCTTTAGGAACATTGAGCAACGAAACAAGTACAAAGAAAACACAGATATTCTTGAGGGACCAAAGCAACGTCAGTCCCACAGAGCACGTCAGCAGAGTGAAGTAAAAAGAAGTGCGAGAGGCGGTGGTGGTGGTTAGGTAAACCGCTTTTTAAAACATCTTAGGTGGCGGGAGCAGCTCATCGAGGAGGAAGTAAGAGCGGCGGTGGCGTGAACAGAACCGATAAAAGTGGAAGAAGAGTAAAGAAAGCATTGATAAAGCAGAAGGGATCAAAGGTGAGGAAGCAGGGGAAAGAGACCCTCAGTGATCTAGAAACTCAGCTGGCCAACGATTCTACCGTACCCATCAAACGGGTAGTCAATGGTGATGCGGCCTTCGTGGGTGTCGCCGACGCCGCTGTACAGGTCGCACTTGCCATCGTCGCGCATGACAATGCCGGAGGCGAACACGCAGTCCTCTAGGTCTGGTATCTTTGCCGGGCAAGTAGGATAGCAAGACTTTGTTCCGATCACCTGCTCCATCTCCAGTTGGCGTGTATTGGCGTCGAACACGAAGGAGATATTGACATATACCATGAGCGGCTCCCCAGATATCTTTGCGTCGTTGTATGCAGAGTGGCCAATGCAGCCAATTTTACCGCTCGATAGCAAGTACGCCTGGTTGACCCCGCCCCACGACCCTGGTTTAATGAAATTGATAGCCTTCGCCGACGCGATCACCGCTGTAGTTAGGTCGTTGATGGTGTCGACCGCGGCGAATCCAACATACACCTCTATCTTTGTTCGAACACGCGAGAAGACCCCGATACGGCCATCTTGAAGTGAAACCACGCGAATGTCCTTCATGTAGTCAGGTCCTGCTGTGAAGTAGCTCAAGTCCACAGGCGTGCCGCGGTAGAAGTAGCCGTAGTAGCTGAGGATACAGTTGCCGTTCTTGCGGACATGAGTGCCGCCGAAGATCATCTCACCATTCACATTTTGGACGTATGGGTCCTCCAGCTCCCAGCTAAGCTCCGGTACCACCGTAAACTCATCCTTGCCCGTCTCCTCGAAGAGGCGCACATGCGACGCGGCCCAAATCTCGCGCTTCTCGATGCGGCCGTAGATGTGCAGCTTTCCCCCGTAGAAGAAGGGGACGGAGCAGTTGTACACGTCATAACCCTCAACACCTTTAAAAGTGAGCAGCACGCTCTCGTAGATGCGCTTGTTGGCCTCAAAGGTCGCCTTAAGCTCCTTCAACGACATCTGAATGCCTTGATTTACAGAGAAGTCTGTACAGGCGAAGAAAAGTCAGTAAGCACTTATGTACGTGTGTATGTGTACGTGCGCAAGTGTAACGGCAAGCCTGGATAGTGCAATGAACCGATAGTGGTAGTAAATGGGCACGCCACAGACACAGTGAGGGTGAAGAAGGAGAAGTTGGCGAGTGCGTCTAAGGAAAGAACCGAGAAGTACACAAAAGGAAAAGAGCGAGGAGAGATGGGAGACACGCAGGGGCCCGAACAGTCGCCAAAAGGGAAGACGGAGGAAGGTGAGAGAGTGGATTCTGATTTGGGGCTTGCTTATTGCAGTGTCAAAACAACGCGTACGAAGGCACCACTGCACTCAGAGATGCGCGCAGAGGTCAACATAAAGAAAGACGTGCACAGGAAAAACGAGAAAAAAGTCGATCAGCAAACCAAAGAGTGGGAAGGGGAGCTCAATGCTCGCGCTGACGTCTTCGTGGTTGATATTTGGAGAGTGAAAGAGTAGGCTTGAAAACGGTCACATGTGTCATTGAACTCACTCACTCTCCGCAATGGCCTTGTACTGCATTTCTGCAGAGGTGCAGTGTACGTCCAGCGCGCATGTATCATATGCGTAGGGTTGCGGAGGGGAACGATGCGTGCGAAGCTTCCTCTTACTGGCACATGCGCAGAGATGGGAGTGGTGTACAGTACATCACCACCTCTCGTAAGTATGTGCGTACGTTAGCTTGCCGCCTCCTCTACCATATACCTCCTTGTGTTACTCAAAACGAATCCAGCAATGGGAAACCCCATAAGAGTCGGTTGATACGTGCGTGCACTTGTGCCTTCGTTTGTCTGCGTTTTGCACGCGTATGTGCGTGTGATGGAATTTGGAAATGAGAAGAAACAACAGACGATATAAAGTTACGCAGAGAAAAAGAGGAACACCGGCAGACACACACACACTGGGAGAGCGAGTCAGCTCAACGAAAATACGCATGGACAAGAAATATTGATGTCGTATTAACGAAGAAGAGTCACGAAGCAAACAGAGAGTGTGAGTGAGACAGAGAAAGACGGAATCGGAAGGAAAAAAAAACACGCAAGACAGAAGAAGACACGGGTGCACAACTACGCACACACAGAGAGGGAGAGGAAACACAACGAAGCATCCAACACCACATACGGCAACACACACGGAAAGGGAAAAGAGAAGAGCGCAGACAGAGATGGAGAGACACGAGGAAACCAAAAGGGAACAAAACCTGACAGAACAACAGACCGCACACACACACACACACACACACACACACAAACACGCGTGTGTGTGCAAAGCAAAAGTTAAAGAGAAAATGGACTCCACCACAAATGTATGGCCTATGCGCGTGTTCGTTGTACCCATTTTCCACTTCAGCAGAAAAGCAGAGGACGGCGAACAAAAGAGAGGGTGGAAAGTGCCACGATCACAACGCACCATTCCATCGCACGCGCTTTTCCCTGACTGCAACAACGAATGATGATGGGGGTGTGCATGAAGTACACCGCCGCCCACACTCACACATGCATACACAGAGACAGCGAAGATCCTTGGCGATCCGTGGTGCATTGATTTGAGCTCGATGCAATGCCGCCTCCACGACTTCAGAGGAGGCGATAAACAAACCGCACAAATGGTGTCTTCGTATACCATTACACATTCAAGGAAGAAAATACGGCTGCTCAAAGAGTCACTGTTTATGGCATGTGCGTCTTAGCTCTTTGCTCTCGCTGGAATGAGGATATGCGCTGTGGCTCCGGGGAGATGCATGGGGTGAGGTGGTGTGGCTCGCTACTCCACACATTCATCTACCTGCCCCCTCTCTGCTTACGGTTTTACACCCTCCCGCGCGACAAGGAAACGAGGCCACATCTCCCCATTCATCTTTTTCCCTTCATGGCGTGCGAATACGCGTGTCACAACAGCTATGTGAATGTGTGCGTGGGGATGGGTTTCAGTGGGCGAAGATCACTGAAGTGTGCATACAGGCGCATGCACGAGTGGATCACACTAGAGTTGGGTATAGACTGGGAGAGACCATACTCGCACTAACACACCTGCACCGCTGTCTCGATGAAGAAGAGTAATAAGAAGGGGGAGTCGCCGGTACGCCATTGAGTACAACACAAAAAAAGCGCGTATGGGGAACCTTGCGTCAACATTAAGCCCGCAGCCAAGCAAAAGGGAGACAAGAGGGAGAAAGAACACGTACGCGCTATTCGTACGCCATCCTCCTTTTGGTCTGCTTGGGAATGTGTATACGAGTTTGTGGATGTTAACCCGTCTGCATGATGTGTGTGCGGGTGAGGAAGCGCAAAGGGGAAAAAGAGAGGCTCAGAACGTGAGCTGATCAACGATTGCGCCATACCCATCAAACGGGTAGTCGATCGTGATGCGGCCCTCACAAGTATCGCCCAACCCGCTGTACAGGTCGCACTTGCCATCGTCGCGCATAACGATACCAGAGGAGAAGGCGCAGTCGATGAGCTTCTCTGCCTTGACAGGGTATTCCGGGTAGCAGCAACGGGTGCCAATGATGCACTCCATCTCCGCTTCCTTCGTCTCAGGGTCCAGAACGAAGGAATAGTTCAGATACACCGACGTCGGGTGATCCTTGTCGTCCTTGCTGTTGTAACTGTAGTGTGCGATGCACCCAACCTTTCCGGAGGTGAGGAGGTACGCCTGATTCACCCCACCCCACGCACCGGAATGAAGGACATTAAGCGGCTCTGCCTCACTAATGGCCTTTTGCGTCAACTCGCTCAGATCGTCGATGATGGTGAAGCCGATGCACGTGTAGACATCCGTCTTGGGGCGGGAGAAGACGCCGATGCGGCCATCCGCCAGCTCCACACAGCGAATGTCCTTCATGTAGTCGGGACCTGTCGTAAAGTAGAGGCCCTGCTCAATCCCACCACGGTAAAAGTCGCAGTAGTAGGTTAGGAGGCGGTCGCTGACCTTTCGAATGCGTGTGCCGCCGAAGAGCGCTTCGCCCTTCACCTTTGATACGAAGGGATCTTCCAAATACCACGTCATCCCGTTTGGAACCACCGTAAACTCATCCTTGCCCGTCTCCTCGAAGAGGCGCACATGCGACGCGGCCCAAATCTCGCGCTTCTCGATGCGGCCGTAGATGTGCAGCTTTCCCCCGTAGAAGAAGGGGACGGAGCAGTTGTACACGTCATAACCCTCAACACCTTTAAAAGTGAGCAGCACGCTCTCGTAGACGCGCCTGTTGGCCTCAAACTCCTTCTTGGCCTCACGAACCACATGTGGCGTGCTCATATTACTTGCCGGTTCAAATGTGTGTGAGGGGAGGGAAAGTGGGAAATGGGAGTGGTGTTGATTATGTTGGCGTGAGAGCGGAGGAAAGCGGCGGTATATGCCAGTACGAGCAGTAGCAGAAGGGGAAAGGGAGGAGAAACGCAGAGGAAAAGAAAAGATGGGACCCACGTAAGTTTATGTATGGTTGACAGCCTTCGATGATGTATGGGCTTGCCCAACACTAGAAAAACGAGGACCCGTTAAACCGTCTTAAGCGAGAAAGCACCAGAGATGCTGAGACGAGGAGATGCAGTGAGAGAAAAGAGAAGAGAGGGTGTGCGAGATGAAGAAAGCGATGACGTACAAAGTGTACGCGGGTACTAGCGTGGGTATGTATGTTGTGGTTGTGGATGTAGGCGTGATCTGAATCGATTCCCTGGTGGGCTGTCACCGCTGGTGAAACGATATAAGGTACGAGAATGGACGATGGACAAAGGAGCTGTGGTGATACACATGGTGGAGGGGAAGCGGGGGCATTAGGGGAGATGGGTCGCACTCACGAGCCATCACTACTTGCAGTCCTACGGGTAAGCAACCGAGGCATAACACGCACACACAATGAGTCGAGGCAAAATGAGCCCGCAAGGATACATAGATGAGCCATCGGTGCTCCAGCACCTCGACAACGAGTGGGGGTGGGAAGCATAAGAAACAAGCATACTTAAAAGCTGGAAAAGGGGGGCTCTCTATTCCACTCAAGAGAAGGAAGAAGGTGCGCGTGCATTGCCGATCTCACGAGGGGTTAGGATGAAAGAAAAAAAGTGAAAAGAAAACGCCAACCCGACACGAACGCGGAATAAAGACAGGAAAAGGGAGAAACGCACGACAATCAAACAAACGCTGAGGGGGTGTGGTGGTGGCGGATGTAGCCATCCAAAAGGCTGAGGGGAAAGAGAAGTACACCCCTTACACATACCGTAGATACGAACGAGGGAAAAGAAAGAGCCTCAGCAAGATGAGAAGAATAGTGTACTCACCGGCGTCTGTGTTCCCCGCCTTTAAAACACTAAGTCATTCACTATAGCACCGTACCCATCAAACGGGTAGTCAATGGTGATGCGGCCTTCGTGGGTGTCGCCGACGCCGCTGTACAGGTCGCACTTGCCATCGTCGCGCATGACAATGCCGGAGGCGAACGCGCAGTCGGCAAGGTGTGGAGCCTTTGATGAGCAGTCAGGGAAGCACCCCCTCGTCCCGATTACCTGGAATGCGTGCGTATCGTTCGTTTTCGGGTTGTAGACAAAGGATGTGATGCAGTACACGTTAAGCTGCGCCCCGTTCGCGTCGTTGTCAAGGTAGCCGTGATGACAGATGCAGCCTACGTTCCCGCTGGAGAGCAAATACGCCTGGTTGACGCCGCCCCAAGCGTCCAGGAATGATGCGTGGCTAATGGGCTGCGCCGCGGCAATCACCTCGCGCGTAATCTCATTAAGAGAGTTAACAGTGGTGAAGCCTATCACGTACGAATTCTCCGTCGTTCGATGGGAGAAGATGCCAATGGTGCCGTCGGCGAGTTGTACAATTCGAATGGACTTCATAAGATCAGGCCCACTGGTGTAGTATGTGAGTAACTCTGGCATGCCAAAATAAAAGTCGGAGTAGTAGCCCGTCACATCACCAGCGCTCTTAATGACTTGAGTTCCGCCGAAAAACATGCGGTCGTGCACCTTTGACATGAAGGGGTCCTCTAAGTGGTACGTGAGCTGGTCCAGCACGAGGGTGAACTCATCCTTGCCCGTCTCCACAAAGAGGCGCACCCGCGAATCCGCCCACTTCTCCCGCCGTTCAATGCGACCAAAGAGGTGGTGCTTGCCCTTGTACTGAAATAGGACGGAGCAGTTGTACACGTCATAGCCGTCAACGCCTTTAAAAGTGAGCAGCGTCCTCTCGTAAACCTTCTTGCTTCTCTCAAAGGCAAGACGCATCTCTTTGAAGGACATGTTGATGCAGCTTGGAAAGAACCGAGGGCAGAGTAGAACAGAGGTGCTATCCAGCTAAGCTGAGGCGTTGAGGAGGGCGGCTACCATCCAGAGAAACCGAGAACGCAGGAGATTAGAGAAGAAAGCCTGTTTACGCGTATGCATATGTCTGCATGCACACGTGTGTGCCTGGGTAAATCCTCTCTCGGTCGGTGAGTGTTGAACAGACAACAACACGAGTAGATGGAGGAGGTAGATACACGTTCATTCAGCTTAACAACTGAGTGAGAACGTGATACTGCACTGAGGCAACGGACAAAGAGGCGAGAGCAAAACTGTTTCCAAACTTCCTATTCTGCCATACAACATGAGCTCAACCCTCTCCCACTCCACCCGGCCTGCCACACACCCACCGCGGGGTGCGAAGCAGCCATCGAGACACGCGTTACAGCAATGCGCCGACCCGGCCATCTGAGCACGGCCCCTGCCCCAGGCTCTGCACACCACCGCTCCGCAGCTCGCCTCACAGCCGCGCTCATCATGCCGGCCGCCACCCGGTGCATCCTCTTCGGGGTGGCGTGGGCACCCCACACCACTAGGCAGCGAGGACCGGGTGTGGTGCGTTCCAGTCGCGCTGGCACTCTGCCCCCCACACGCAGGCGCAACACGGGTTCGCAGTCGCAGGTCCCTCCGGCGCAGCGCCACCCACGACCTGACCGCCGGCATCAGTGGCGGTACGCCGCTCGAACCTAGACACGTCGTAGGTGCCTCACCCTGTCACCACCAGGGGTGGCCCCGCACTGGCAGGGAGAGGGGGGCTGCCGGGCTTCCCCACACAGAGTGGGTACTGGAGCCTGGATACTACGCACGGAGGTGCCCCCCGCCTTCAGGGGGCGCAGAATGTGGTGAAAAAAAAAAAAATACGAAGAAAAGAAACAACCGGAGAGAAGCAGCAGGAATTAGGTCGGAGCCTGATGGGGGAGAAAACGAGAGAAGGTGAGGAGGAAAAGCCCGAAATGGGGGAGAACTTGAGAACATCAAAAAAAGAGATGAGAGAAGGAAGATTGAGGAAATGGCATGTGCGTGTCGATGCGCATGCGTACGTGTGAGTGTGTGTGTTTATATAGCCATGTTTTCTGCGAAAGAGAGCAAGAGAGAAAAGACGCAGTGAAATCACGGGGAAAACGGCACAAACGACAATAGTTCGCACAATACAGAGAAGGCGTGGCGAGAACTGGGTGAAATGAAGCAAGAGAGGAAGTGCAAAGGAGAAAGATCGTGTGAAGTAAGCGACCACTAGCGCACCCGCAGCAAAATAAAAGAAAATAATGTGGGTAGTGAAGGCGCCTAGACGAAGGATAAAGCAAAGCAGCGCAGCGAGTGGGCACCAAGGCGTGTTGATGCAGGAGAGGAAGGGAAATAGTCCTGTGTAAATGCGAGAGATAGAGGAAACCCAATATATCGAAAACAAAGGGCAAAGGTGGATTGGGATGAAGGAAGGGAAAATGATAGTCAACACTGCATGCAAACGATGGCGGAGGCACAAATGTATCATATAAGGGGGGCGAGAGAAACAGTTTGTAGAAAGCAATGAAAAGAAGGCCCTGAGCGTGTTCTCTCAAATAGCTGTACCAGCTGTCACATGCTGGCGCTACAACGACAGCACACTCATGTACTCATGGGGCACCCAGTGAAGGCGTATTTCGTGGACTGTTTCATTTTTCCCATCACATTACTTTGCGCGGTGGTGCAGTTGCCTGTCTTGATCCTTTATTTCTCTCCCTGAATCACACGCGTGTACATACAATCAGCGTATAGCCGCTGTAATAAACACTTTTTTTCATGGGCACGCACACGTGCAGTGACGCGCGCAAATGAAGGTGAAAAAAAAAGCAATGAGAAGCACCCCCGAGCGACAAGAAGCAGCGAAAGCTGAACGAGGGAAATAAAGAGAGGGGAAAAACAAAGCTGAAAAGTCCGTATGTTCGCGTGCATGTTTGGTGCGTGCGTATGCCTTCGTACAAGCGCTAGGGTGCGTGAGCTGCACAGTACGCAGCACGGGAATGAAAAGGGCTTTGTTATTACCAACATGTTCATTAGGCCATACAACATGAGCTCAACCCTCTCCCACTCCACCCGGCCTGCCACACACCCACCGCGGGGTGCGAAGCAGCCATCGAGACACGCGTTACAGCAATGCGCCGACCCGGCCATCTGAGCACGGCCCCTGCCCCAGGCTCTGCACACCACCGCTCCGCAGCTCGCCTCACAGCCGCGCTCATCATGCCGGCCGCCACCCGGTGCATCCTCTTCGGGGTGGCGCGGGCACCCCACACCACTAGGCAGCGAGGACCGGGTGTGGTGCGTTCCAGTCGCGCTGGCACTCTGCCCCCCACACGCAGGCGCAACACGGGTTCGCGGTCGCAGGTCCCCTCCGGCGCAGCGCCACCCACGACCTGGCCGCCGGCATCAGTGGCGGTACGCGGCTCGAACCTAGACACGTCGTAGGTGCCTCACCCTGTCACCACCAGGGGTGGCCCCGCACTGGCAGGGAGAGGGGGGCTGCCGGGCTTCCCCACACAGAGTGGGTACTGGAGCCTGGATACTACGCACGGAGGTGCCCCCCGCCTTCAGGGAGAGCAAATAATAAGGGAAAATGGGGACTTCAAGGATAACCAGGCGAAGCAAGCAAGAGTGCGAGAGGAAGGGGGAAGATAGAGGAGAAGGAAGAGAACAGAAAAGCAAATGAATAGATATGTCCGCCTTCATTGCCCTGCACTGTCGTGGTTTTCTTTGGGGGGGGGGGGGGGGGGGGGTAACCAGCACGTTACGCTTGTGTATGTTGTGGCAACGTGTCACAATAAACGCTGCAAAGTGTGAACGAGTGTTGTGCAATGACATGACTTTCAGACGCCCCTTCCATCCTCGCTCACCTACCTACACGCAAAAGAGCTGAGAGCGATCACAAGGAGGAAGTCATGGAGAAGTTGAAATCACCAACGATGGAGCCATGGCCCTCAAAAGGATAGTCAATGACGATGCGGCCCTCGTGACTGTCGCCAACACCGCTGTATAAATCCACCTTGCCGTCCCCGCGCATCACGATCCCTGAGGTGAAAACACAGTCTGCTAGGAGAGGAATCTTGGGTTCGCACGGTGGGTAGCAGCCCTTTGTTCCGATGATCTTCCCATCCGCGATCGCCCGACTCTGAGGGTCAAGCACGAAGGAGTAGTTCACGTAGACGTTCTGCGGCTGTTGCTTATCATTTTTGTCCTCATAGCTGTAGTGTCCGACACAGCCAACCTTGCCGCTGGAGAGGAGGTAGGCCTGGTTGACACCACCCCACGCGTTCTCCGATAGGATGTCGAGTGCCGGTGCCTTAGCAATTACCTCGGCCCTCAGCTCGGAGATGGAGTTCAGAATTACAAAGCCAATAGAGGCCTTTCTCCCTACTCGCGGCCGCGAGAAGACCCCGATACGGCCATCTTGAAGTGAAACCACGCGAATGTCCTTCATGTAGTCAGGTCCTGCTGTAAAGTAGCTCAAGTCCACAGGCGTGCCGCGGTAGAAGTAGCCGTAGTAGCTGAGGATACAGTTGCCGTTCTTGCGGACATGAGTGCCGCCGAAGATCATCTCACCATTCACATTTTGGACGTATGGGTCCTCCAGCTCCCAGCTAAGCTCCGGTACCACCGTAAACTCATCCTTGCCCGTCTCCTCGAAGAGGCGCACATGCGACGCGGCCCAAATCTCGCGCTTCTCGATGCGGCCGTAGATGTGCAGCTTTCCCCCGTAGAAGAAGGGGACGGAGCAGTTGTACACGTCATAACCCTCAACACCTTTAAAAGTGAGCAGCACGCTCTCGTAGATGCGCTTGTTGGCCTCAAAGGTCGCCTTCACTTGCTTCATTTTGGGGTGCTCTTTTCAGCGAGTGGGCAGTGGAGGGTCGGCGGGTACGGTGGCGCTGTCTAAGCAATAAGAAAGAGACTCTTAAGTTCTTAAATATGTCGAGTGGTAAGAGTGAGCGAGACAAGTGTGCTCATGCATATGAGCGTGGGGGGAGGCGGTGGATAGAAGGCAACACAAGAAGGTGAAGCAACACGCACAAAAGATAAGGACGGAGAGTACGTCAACGACGAAAAAGGAGTGCGCAGTGCTAGAGGCCTCATACATAAGGCAAGACCACATCGCTAGAGAGGGGGTGGAGAGTAGAAAGAGGAAGAATGGGGGGAGGAGGAAGCAAGAATAAAGGATTTGCACACCTTTGAATCAAGAACGACAGGTACAGGAAAAGGGAAGGGGCCACTGTGGCAGCATGGCCATCGAAAGAGTGCTAGCCGTAGGGAAGTGGAGAGCAAGCGACCAGGCTGCATGTAGAGAGGCACAAATTCGCACGAATATCGGCCCGCGGCAGGTGCGATTGCGAGGAGGTTCGAGAGGTAAAGTGCTGTAAATTGCGATGCTACCGAGGGAAACACTAAAGAAAAAAGGCACTTTCATTATCCACATCACATACCTCACGACTTATCCTCCTCGATGACACCTAAAGAGACATCAGGGGCGACTGCCTCATCTCCGTTACAGCACCCTCCCCTCTGAGTCCGCCGATACTCGACGCATGGAATGGGAAGGGAGAAAGATGAAATTGCTTTCATGTTTCTTTGTGCAACTTTTTTTTTTTTGCGCGCTTGATGCAGAGAGAGAGAGAGAGACGATGTGTTGCCCTGCGCGCTCGCAAGCAACTGAAACCACTACCGTAGCGATGAACCCTCTCTGGGTTTTTTGTCGGTCGACAGCGAGGAGAAAAGGGGGTGGAGAACAACCTACGCCAAGCAAGAGAAAAGAGAAAGTGCCTCCAAGGTAGGTACTGCAAGGAGACTCACAGGCTCTGTATCCCTGTCTGTATCTCGCACTCTTCTCTTCCTTTCTCACTCCCCACCTCTTGGCACAAAACGAAGCGGTGCTTCTCCCTTCATCGAAGAAGACAGGCAGGCAGATCAGGGGGCGAGGTGTAACGAGGAAACAGTGAGGTGCCTTCACTCCCACTCATTCACGTCAGTCTTCTTTGTGCTGTGCTGCCGTTGGCTGACAAAAAGCACCGATCTGCTTCTCTGAGAGGCTGCAAGGCGACCGGCGTAGGTGTGGGTAGACGGTTCCAGCAAAGCTACAAGCAGCCCAAAGAAGCAACAAGACATGCAGCGCTACGCACGCAAGAGCAAAAAAAAGAAGCGCATACGCAACAGCTTGCAAGATATCATTCGAAGGTGTCGAAGAAAGAAGCACATTTTTTCGACTTGTCCATCCCTTGCCATACAGCAAGAGCTCAGGCCCCCTACTCTACACGGCCTGCCACACACCCACCGCGGGGTGCGTTCCAGTCGCGCTGGCACTCTGCCCCCCACACGCAGGCGCAACACGGGTTCGCGGTCGCAGGTCCCTCCGGCGCAGCGCCACCCACGACCTGGCCGCCGGCATCAGTGGCGGTACGCCGCTCGAACCTAGACACGTCGTAGGTGCCTCGCCCTGTCACCACCAGGAGTGGCCCCGCACTGGCAGGGGGAGGGGGGCTGCCCGTCTTCCCCACACAGAGTAGTAGACCCTGATGCCACGCTGAGATATTCCTGTCATCAGGGTGCAGGAGGACGGAACGAGAAAGGAGGGGTAAGATGATGGAACCACTTTTCTTTCAAATTCGCAGCAATACTGAATAGTAGAAGATGAGGGAGGACAACACAAGAAAGCAGAATACGAATGGCAAGCCACGAGGAGGAAAAGAAAACTACGCCTACAAAAGAGCGCGCACTGCTATTTAGAAGTTCAGGTTGTCGATGAGAGTTCCATGGCCTTCAAACGGGTAGTCGATGGTGATGCGGCCTTCGTACGCGTCTCCTAACCCGCTGTACAAGTCGCACCGGCCGTCCTCGCGCATGACAATGCCAGAAGTGAAAGCGCAATCGAGCAGCTTGTCAACCTTTGGGGAACACTTGGGGTAGCAGCCCTTGGTCCCTATAATTTTTGCGTCCTCGACCTCACGTATGTATGGATTCAGGACGAAGGAATAGTTGGTGTACACAGCGATATCATTGCCGTGTTCGTCCTTGTCGATGTAGCTGTAGTGACTGATGCACCCCACCTTATCGGAACTCAGTAAATACGCCTGATTCACCCCGCCCCAGGCACCGGCGTGAATGACATTGAGAGGCGAAGCCTCCTCGACAACTGTTGGTGTCAGCTCCATTATGTTGTTGATCACTGTGAAGCCGATGAAGGCGTGCGCGGCCGTCTTCGGTCGCGAGAAGACGCCAATCTTATTGTTGGCTAGCGTGACAAGACGAATATCCTTCATATTGTCAGGGCCCGTTGTGAAGTAGCTCATGCTCTCCGCAGTGCCGCGAAAGAAGTCGCAGTAGTAGGTACAGACGCGGTTGTTCGTTTTCCGGATGTGCGTCCCGCCAAAGACCATCTCATTATCGATATTTGACACGAACGGGTCCTCAAGCTGCCACACCATGTTGTCAGGTACCAGAGTGAACTCATCCTTGCCCGTCTCCACAAACAACCGCACAAAAGAGTTGGCCCATTCACACCGCTTCTCCACACGACCAAAAATGTGAGTTTGGCCGTTGCTTTTGAAGGGCACAGAGCAGTTGTATACATCCATTCCATCCACGCCCTTGAAGGTGAGGAGAGCCTTCTCATAGATGTGCTGGTCGGAATTCTTCTCGAACTCTAGCTTCTCCTCCTTTACTTTTTCAAACGTGCTCATCTTTTCTTTGTGAGGCTAAATGGGGAAAGGAACAGAGAAAGTCTGTGCGCGTGATAAGGGTGTGTAGGCAAGTGTTGTTATTCTGTGTTTTTTAATCGCTTTTTCACCGCTGATTACTCTTTTAAATCTTGTAGAAGGGGCTGCTTAGGAGGTGAACGGGCGACAGAAAAAACCTGTGGGTGGTTTTCTCAGCAGCCTTCTTGACCCACTGTCTCGAGTCCGCAAAGGCGAGAGTCTTGTTTGCTTGTATTTCCGTGTGAGTTGTCGTACGTTTGCGGAGGACCTTTAAAACACTTTTATACATGGAAAGCTGAGACAAGTGATTGAGCAAGGTCGACAGAAAAGCGCAGCAAAGGCCTGAAATAACGACACGACAGAAGAGGGTAGTGTTTTTAAACGAGGGAAAGAGCTGATGGCATGCAAAGCGTCATTGTCAAGGAGGTCGGGGCGCTTCCCCTCTCCAGACTCCTTCAACTGAAACATACCCTGTTTTCTACCAGAGGTACAACTTGACTGCGATGGCATGGACAAAGAAATTGACACTGTGAGATATATCACTGCGGCAACGTTACTTGTTAACCTATACCTCTCGGGTGTTTGCTGCATGAAAATGTTTGCCTTCATCCCTCTACCTTTGGTGGTTTTGCGAGGAGACTAGAATCAGCGAGCTAAGTCGTCTGCGGATGAGTGAGTGTGCGAAATGCAAAGAAAAAAAAACCTCCACAAACAGGAGTACCAGTGGACTTCCTTTTCTTCTCCCGTCGCGGCCGTCTGGGGGGCCGCTCCGCGCACTGCTGTTTCAGAAACCTATATTGAGGAAAAGGGAGAAAGGAAGCTCAGGAAAAAAAATTCATGAAGGAAAGAGGGAAGCATTCAGCTCGCTAGCGTGAGGAAGAAGCATGAACAGAAGACAGGATAAAATGGAAAGACAAGCAGCACAGAAGAAGCAACAAAATGAAAAAAAATACGTTATGCCATCTGCTGTAAGTGAAAGAGAAACACGGAAGAAATCAACGCCAACATGAGACTCAGCCCAGTAAATGAGGCAAAAAGAGAGCATAGAGCTTCAGACAGCGACTCGAAACGTTCCGTCTTCGTCCATATCATGTTTATCAGATGCTGTCCACGCAGCCGATTCAAGAAAAGAGTTTCTTTTCCCCCTTCCCTCTTTCTTGTACTTCCTTCCTTGTCAGCTTTTGGTAAAAAGAGGTCCGCACGCATTCACTTGTACGAATGGTCTTGGCAAGAACAAAAGGTGAAAGAGAACTGTGTCAGAAGATAGGCATGGCGCACTCCAATACATCCTCCCAACTCGTCCTAACAGGCAAGTCTCCCATTTCCGTGCAAGAGCGTACCAATTTGGTATCCCTCCGCTCGCGCCCACGATCCCTCTAGCCTGGGTAAAGCTATCAATGAGGATTGCTGCCTTGATGGTATCACCAGGTAACACTACGCACGAACAGGTAGACTTATGTGTCCCTCTTTTCCGTCACCCAAGGATCGCTGTCATGGCGGGTAATCAAGAGAGTATATTGGGGAAAACCCAAATGCTTACCATCACTTGATTCCTCGAGATCTGAGAAGAACATAATGGGGTAAAGAGAAGATGAGTGCTTGGCGAAGCATGCCATTGGAATGGCGGAGAGTGCCTTGACTCAGACCTCTCAGCACTCTAGTGTCTTTCGGTCCATTCTCCCTCGCTCCTTCCCGTCAAAGGTTGTCAAAGAAAAATTGCTGTTGGTGTGACTGTAGCTGTCGCAGGCCATAGCACCAGCCCTCAAAGCGTCTTAGAAGGCGACGTCGCTTACGATCTTGCCGTATCCTTCAAAAGGGTAGTCAATAACTGCACACCCCTCGGCGACGTCCCCAATGCCGCTGTACAGGTTGCACTTGCCATCATCGCGCATTTCGATCCCAGACACGAAAGCGCAATCTGACAAGGACGGTACTTTTGGTACACACGGCGGGAAGCACCCTTTGGTTCCGATGACTTTGAAGTTATGCACGTCGTACGTGGTAGGATCGAACACAAAGGAAGTACAAGCGTAAATCCGGAGCTGAACATCCTTCTGATCGAGGAGGTAGCCATGATGCGAAATACATCCCAGCAAGCCAGATGAAAGCAAGTACACCTGACTCGGGCCTCCCCATGCATCTCCAAATGGACGGTGGTTGATCAGCTTTGCAGAGTTGATAGCCTCCACTGTGAGGTCTTCAATCTTGTCAATGGTAGCAAAGCCAGTCAAGCATGAGCCCTCTGTGCGAAAATGCGTAAAGATGCCTATCTTGCCGTTGGCCAGCTCCACCAGACGAATGTCTTTCATTTTTGAAGGACCAGAAGAGAAGTACTTGAGATGGAGAGGTGTGCCGTGGTAGAACTCACACCGGTAATCGGCCACCTTGCCGCCGTTCTTTGTGACATGCGTGCCACCAAAAACCATCTCACCATGGATCTTCACCACAAACGGATCCTCCAAGTTGTATGTGACAGATGCCGCGTGTCGCCGGTAATGATTCTCGCCTACCTTTTCGAATAGTATGGTGTTTGACTGAGCCCACTCATCCTTCTTCTCTACGCGGCCAAAGATGTATGTTTTGCCATTGTAGGTGAATGGAATAGAGCAGTTGTAGACATCGTACCCGTTGACGCCCTCGAACGACAAGACTGCTTTGTCATAGATTTTCTTTTCGCGCTCAAATGCCTCTTTGGCAGGAAGCAATGAGCACGGCTTTGAGCTGAGAAGCCCCATGCTGCCAACCCGCTGGTGTTCTCGCTTTGTGTGTGTGTGCGTGTGGGTGGGTGGTTGAGTGTGTGTGTGTGTGTATCCTTTCTTTTTCGGCTGTGTTTTTTCTTTGCTGTTTTGCTTGTATTGTGTTACACAGGCACTATCGACAACAAATGTTGGCGTGAAAACACCAAGCAAATATATTTTGCAGCAAAGCAGACCGAATGGTAGAAGCAGAGGAAAATAGAGAAGAGAGAGGGATCTCGAAATGGAGAGAACCCAGCTCAGTCACCATTCACTGAACGCTGCATACCAAAAAAACACCAGACAGTGACAAATTCGCCATCCAAAGGTGAGGTATCATGCCGTCCTTTTTTCCGTACTTGGGTACAGGCTTGAAGTCACCAATAACGTGGACGATATGATATTTGGTAATTCAATATTTGCTATTTACTCGCTCCAGATCATCGAAACTAGAGCAACGATTGCATCGGTATATATTGCTGTAATTGCCTTTTCGCTTATAGTTCTCAAATCAAGTATGTACTTCATCGAAGCGAAAGACTTGAAAATATACTCTGACGCGAAGCACTAGCGTGTGTCCTACGTGCAAAAAAAAAGGCACACACGCTCTCTTGGAAATTCACTCAGTTTAACAACAAAAAGAGAAGTGTGCCACTGAGCTACGTGTAGTGTATAAAGCAGCGAAAACAAAACCGGCATTCTCCCCCATAAGAAAAAAGCACTACCGTCTTCCGGAAAGATGTATGATTCCTTTATTATCTCATTACCTCAGCATCAAATCAGAAAAAAAAAACTAGTTAAAAAAAAAAAGCAGTCTCACATGTTTCAGCACATCCAAACTGCTATACAGGATGTAGTCCACACTCCACCCGGCCTGCCACACACCCACCGCGGGGTGCGAAGCAGCCATCGAGACACGCGTTACAGCAATGCGCCGGCCCGGCCATCTGAGCACGGCCCCTGCCCCAGGCTCTGCACACCACCGCTCCGCAGCTCGCCTCACAGCCGCGCTCATCATGCCGGCCGCCACCCGGTGCATCCTCTTCGGGGTGGCGCGGGCACCCCACACCACTAGGCAGCGAGGACCGGGTGTGGTGCGTTCCAGTCGCGCTGGCACTCTGCCCCTCACGTGCAGGCGCAACACGGGTTCGCAGTCGCAGGTCCCTCCGGCGCAGCGCCACCCACGACCTGACCGCCGGCATCAGTGGCGGTACGCCGCTCGAACCTAGACACGTCGTAGGTGCCTTACCCTGTCACCACCAGGGGTGGGCCCGCACTGGCAGGGAGAGGGGGGCTGCCTGGCTTCCCCACACAGAGTGGGTACTGGAGCCTGGATACTACGCACGAAGGTGTGTCCATTGTAACAAAGTAAATTTAGGATTGCATGAAGCAAGGAAAAAAACGCTCACTTTGGATAGGCCGCTGACAATAGTGGAAGCTTACTGCAGGGCATGGCGGTGAGTACTGAAGCAAATCGAAATACAAGATGTGGATTAGCGACAGCGACAACAGAAAAGTCTGATATATGTATTGAGAGAAAATCCCTAGGGGAGCAAAGAGAATGTTTGAGTTAAATGTAGCAGCGCTGAAAGTACGGTCATAAGGAGAACTCAAAAAAAGCAGATGCAATTTGTTGGAACACTTAGTGTGGTAAAAGTAAGAACATTGCTACATTTTTTTTTCTGCAGATGTTCTCTTCGATTTGGTGTATGCTCAACGAGGCATCAAAAGTCGACATTGTCTACGATGGACCCGTACCCCTCAAACGGGTATTCAATCACCATACGGCCCTGCCGCGTGTCGCCCACACCACTGTAGAGGTCGCATTTACCATCGTCACGCATAACAATCCCGGAGGCGAACGCACAGTCCATCAGCTTCGGTGCCTTAGCCGGACACTCCGGGAAACAATTTTTCGTGCCAAGTATCGTGTACTCAAAGCACTTGTTCGTCAGCGGATCATACACGAAAGACGTGATGCAGTACACGTTAATTACCTCGCCATTCACGTCTTTGGCGAGATAGCCGTGGTGAGAAATACAGCCGATTTTACCTGTCGACAGGAGGTACGGCTGGTTGACACCACCCCATGCGTCACCAAAGAGCGTGTGGTCAATCGGCTTTGCAGCGTCGATGATCTGCGAGCAAAGGTTGTCAAGCGAATCAATAGTAATGAAACCAGTTGTGCAAGTTGTGTGAGTTTTGTGGTGGGAAAAAATGCCAATCCTCCCGTCCGCCAGTTCAACAAGACGAATATCCTTCATATTTTGGGGGCCAGAAGTGAAGTAGTGCAGGTCGTCTATTGTGCCACGATAGAAATCACACATATAGCCAGACACTTTTCCGTGGTCCTTAGTGACACGAACACCGCCGAAAAGCATCTCACCTTGGACCTTCACAATAAACGGGTCTTCCAGTTGCCACTGCATTGCGTGCTCCACAAGGGTGTACTCATCGTGTCCGGTCTGGCGGAATAGGCGAACAAAAGACCTGACCCACTCGTTCCGACGCTCGGTGCGCCCAAATACGTGGTAGACGCCATTGATCCTAAAAGGAACGCAGCAGTTGTATACGTCGTGTGTGTCTAGTCCTTTGAATGTAATGAAGGTGGCCTCCTGAACCACCTTTGTCCGCTCAAATTCTTTACGTTTCGCCACCATCATGCATTCTCTCGGCTCTTTGGGCGCAGAATATGGCGCTGGAGAGCCCATTCGATCCTTTTTCTTTGCTAAGTAGAAGCAGAGAAAGGTGATACTAAAGAGATGGGGTAAGTAAAAAAAAAAAATCTGTAGATGAGAGCGTTTGAAAGGGTATACAATAGACTAAGATGGCAGAGCAAACTCAAACAACAAGGTGAAAAAATATATATGAGAGTTATCGTTTTGCAGAATACAAGGAATGCGAAAAAGTGTTAAACCTTGAGATATGTATTGATCAGGTACACAAAACTGAAGAAAAAAAGATTTACTGCAAAGGGGTGGAACCCACTGTACTATCACAGAAAAGAGCTACGAAGTGATAGACGATAGGTGAAATATCTCTTGTGATGAACTGCTTCACTCAGTGAGACTGTCATGAAATTCGAGAAGCTTCACTTAGAGTGGAAATGTGTGAGTCGTTTGCATGCATACGATCTTGGAAACGAGAGCAATAAAAAGAAAAGAGAAACAATCGGGGATGAAAGTAAAAGACGATACTCGGAGAAGCCCGAAATATTGTTTCTCTAATTCTTTTAGGGATCATAAGTTTTCTGCATGCGCGGCAAAAAAGGGGTTGAAAAAGCGAAGAAAGACATTCTTTTTTTTCGTCGGTCATAGAAAGTGTATGCATATTCCAGATACCAGAAAGAATCACTTTTTGTTTTGGGGGCATTTTGCGAAGAACGGCAATACTTCTTTACTGGATGTCAGAGGCTCATTGATTAAAAGGATTCCTAAATCTCCTTGTTTTGCTGTTTTATGAGAAGCACTACATCGGCGCTTACAAAGCGTGCTTCGCACGCTTCGCCTTCGGACGGGAGAAAGTCTGCAAGCCATTGAAAGGAATCTTGATGAAAGAACGTAATATGTGTGGGGTCACGGATGTAGTGCCAGTTACAAAAGCTATCAACTGTACCGTGTACACGTTTTGTCATAATTACCAAAACACCGCCAATGCGGATGCACCTCCACAGCGTGCGAAGCACTGAAAACGGGTCCTGCAAATGCTCAAGAACCTCAGTCGCTGTAATAAAATCATAGTGCCCTTCGCGTTCAAGGAAGTGCCTATTCTCTGGAAAGTAGTATAAATCGTATGCATCCATGGAGAAATTGTAAGGAGCAGTGGAGAGCATGTGCGCTAAAACTTGTACGCGTCCACACCCAAAATCGAGGCCTCGGCGCTGGCCCTGCATCGCTTCAGAATGGGCGTTAGGAGGAAAGAAATCTGCGAGCGGCTTTGCTGCACGAGAGAGAAATTTCTCGTAACCGGCGTCACCAGGAACGTTCTCATGTAAATCGTACAAAGCCTTTTCGTCCGCATTTGACAACACGAAGCGATCGGGTACAAACACAAGATGGCATTGGCTGCATTGATGGTATTCGCGCATCCTGTCTGTGTGAAAGGGCATCACAGAGGGGGATGCGCAGAGGCGACAAGCATATGCGTGCATGTCCCCAAGAGAGAGGAAAGGGGTGCCCAGTCTTGCTCTGAATCGGGGCGGCAAGCTAAATATGTTGCACCTCAAAGAGGGTGATAGGAAGAGGGAGAAAAGGATGACGACATGATAAAGTCTCTTGTGAAACAGAGAAAAACGGCTGTTGAATTCTTTGCATGCTGTGCCTGGTGTTTGGTCTGTGAAGCACAATACCACGCGTATTTGATACGGTCTTTGGAAAGCTGTTGGAAGGATTCCAAGATTTGCTCCGTAGCGCCCCATCGTCTTGTATATCACGTTCAGGTGCCTTGCAGAAAGAGCTCGTTGATGCGTCCTCCCTGGCGCAGTCGGCAGCGCGTTAGGCTGTTAACCTACAGGTCGTTGGTTCGAATCCAACGGGAGGAGTTTTTATTCACTTCCCATTCTTCACTTTTTCTTCAAAAAGTGAAGTCGGCGGCTCGCAGCTGATCCGCGGATTAGATTCCTGACTGCCAAACCAGGGACCCGCCTTGATTTTTGAATGGCGCAGATGTTCTTTTCTTGAGGTGGTAGTTAGATGAAAGGAAAAGCGCACTCCGTGGGGATCGAACCCACGACCACACGGTTAAGAGCCGTGCGCTCTACCGACTGAGCTAGGAATGCTATATTATAGCAGCCTGATTGCCTAGACGCTGCCAGAGATGTGGGCCTTTGCTGGGGAGGAGGGCGCTCTCAGTTAGAGCTGCGCTTGACCGTGTGCATTGGAGGGGGAAAAACACCAAATTAACGGAAAGAACACATTCTCCCACTGATGCCCTTATTTCTGTTGGAAAGCCATGCTTTTCAGAGCAGTAGCAGCGACCACGCTCAGCGCTTCTTTCTGGGCTTGCGCTTAGTGGTTTTTGTATTCGATTGAGTTTGCGCGGCGCACCTCAGCTTCGAAGTGAAACAAGCAAAACTATGAATCACTCCTTTCGAGCTCGAGCATGAAGTCAATAAATCTTCTTTCCTTGCTATGATGTCCTTGTGCATTATTTTTTCTCCTGCTTTTATCCCCCCCTTTGAGTTTCCCACCTGAGCACAAACCACAAAGTGGAAAATACAAACGCTTTGTAGCGGGTGGTATGCGTGGTCTTACGCGTTTTCTAGATGGTTCTCCGACACCACAGTTGGCTTCCACTCGAACTTGAGCCGGATTACAAAGACGGCTACACGTGTGATCACTGTCATCAAGATTTTCTCGAGGCCCCATTTTATCATGAAGAAGCCACTGGTACCGACTACTGTCTCAAGTGTGGTGATGCCGCTGGCTACACGCCGTTTAGCGGTCTCGTTGCGTCACTTTTATTTAGCAGCCAAGACAACGTTCTGCGAGATTCGGATTCAAACGCAATCGCTTTGTTCGCATACAGGGTAGATTTGCAAAGCGCTGGTATCTGCTTTGGAAACGGTGCCAATCTTGTCCTTCACCTGCAAATGAATGGCACTGTGCGAGACGCCATTTTCTACACCATCAAAGAAGGTTCCATAGAATCCAAATTACGTGTCTCGCTAACTGAGCTTTCGCGTCGTTTCTTCTGGCTGAGAAGCGGTATACTCACAGTCTTCGATGTTGAAATACATCTGCACACACTCCCTGTAGTACCGGTGCCATTGGATGACTTTTGCGTCGTAGCGTACGATGTAACTGATAATTTCATTCAGATACGGCTTAACGAGTCATATGTGCAGCTCTTGGACGTGCGCAGCGGCAAGGAAGTCGTTGCTAAAGCAGAAATGCCTGTGTGCGCGTTTTTCGCTCATAGCGTCGATGGATGCTCAAAATCTGAAGCGAGCGACTTGCTGTATGTTTTCCGCAGTGAACCTGGTACGCTGAATAAGTCATAGGTGCACTGTAGCTTGATGTCTCTGTGCTTTATTTGGCAACCTCTATCTCCTTGCTTTAGGGATGGAGCAATCCTCATGAAGACACTTACCTGTGCCGCATTCATAGAAAAGCGTTCTGCCCGCGAGCATATTTGCTTCTGTATCATCACCATCAAAGATTCTCAAGAAAAAAAAATACTTGTTTTTTTTTTTTTCGGACGCGCGGAGCCCTACCTTTTATTGTTCTTCGAATTTTCCCCACCAAAGGTTCGCCCATTTTCCTGTACTGGCTTTTAAACAAAAGTTGCAGATGTCACTGGGATTAACTTCTTATCAGAAAGTTGCACTGCTCTTTCGTTCTCTTAGACCCATTCGTATGACAGTATCGCTCGTCCTACTCTCCCCCTCCCTCTGTGCTTCCACAAAAGAATCTATCGAACAGATCGCGCTTTATCAAAGAAAGGATAATGCGAGCCATTCAAACCCTAGCTATTTTCATTTCTCTTTTTTTTATTGCTCTTGTTGCAAATGCAGACGTAATTCTTCGGCCATGTATCACCACACAGGACATCATAAAAGCCGTTACCGATGGCAACTCAAGTCACTACCTCCTTTTTTATGATTCACTAGATGTCAGCAGCTTAAAGGTTTACAACACTCTATATGCTCTGAAAACAAGGCGCACGATCAACGTTGACGTTCTCGACATTCGTGAGCCACAATCGGCATGGTTACGGTCAAGTTTTGAAGTTGTTTACGTGCCGATGCTCTACTACGTCACATGGACATCAAACGGAAGAAAAGTGCTCGACAGATACCCTTCCGTAGATTTTGGGTCGGTGTCACTTTCCCAATTCATTCAACGGCATTGATCTGGTGTCGTCCCATCTGTTTCAGACTCACTGCGTACTTTCTTATGGCATTTCTCTCTCTTTTGGGGGCAGCAATAGGTAAGAAATAAGTGACAATACCGATATTTTGTATCAAGAGAACTATACCTAAATGCAAAACCAAATGCATTGTGCTCTGTCGCTTCTCGTTTTCATTTCTGCAAGAGTTGAGTCTCTCTCCCTCACTGCCTTTCAAGTAAGGCTTAGATGTGGCTGGTACAAGTCTCCTCGTCTATGTATTTTAGCACATCGACATATTAATGGCGCTTAGTAGCTCACTTGGGAAGTACAAAAAAAAGTGCAACAATGTTCTCTGTTGCATTTACCGTTCTCTAAGCTCTTAGGTATAGAAAAAAATAATTAAAGATTCTCCCATCTCATATTTCCTTTCATCTTATGCATTTTTTTTTTTAGGTGCTCTGTCTCCTTCGAATACACATTATGTCTCAGAGAGACGGGTTTAGATTTGAGGCTAAATTTACCGAACTCTATTGTAGTGCTGCAAGCAATGAAACGGCCTGGTATTCTGCGCCGCCATCCTTATGCCATAGACCCCAAGGTATTTCAAGAGGGGTATAAACAGGGAGCGAAAAAAAGCAAACTCCCAATGATTCAAATAGCAATACATAGTGCTCGCCAGGCGTGGCGAAAGACGCTGGATGTGTTTGCCTTTTTTTTCCCTGAGGGCTACCGTGGTGAACCCGGAAAATAATTTTTTTTAGACGCCAACTAATTTCAGATGTTTGTCCTTGGGTCCCACCTTCCTGGCCAACTACTCAACGGTGCATATTTCTTTCTATCAATTTTTTTTTGGCGTGTACATTCCCTGCCATACAACATGAGCTCAACCCCCCAACTCTACCCGGCCTGCCACACACCCACCGCGGGGTGCGAAGCAGCCATCGAGACACGCGTTACAGCAATGCGCCGACCCGGCCATCTGAGCACGGCCCCTGCCCCAGCCTCTGCACACCACCGCTCCGCAGCTCGCCTCACAGCCGCGCTCATCATGCCGGCCGCCACCCGGTGCATCCTCTTCGGGGTGGCGCGGGCACCCCACACCACTAGGCAGCGAGGACCGGGTGTGGTGCGTTCCAGTCGCGCTGGCACTCTGCCCCCCACACGCAGGCGCAACACGGGTTCGCAGTCGCAGGTCCCCTCCGGCGCAGCGCCACCCACGACCTGGCCGCCGGCATCAGTGGCGGTACGCCGCTCGAACCTAGACACGTCGTAGGTGCCTCACCCTGTCACCACCAGGGGTGGCCCCGCACTGGCAGGGAGAGGGGGGCTGCCTGGCTTCCCCACACAGAGTGGGTACTGGAGCCTGGATACTACGCACGGAGGTGCCCCTCGCCTTCAGGGAACGTAATATCTTTGGAAAAGAAAAAATATGATTGGGTGTGGTCTATCTGGATTTTCTTTGCCACGCTTTTGTTGGGGTGACGTGGCCGCATGAGATAGGTCTCTGCACATTGTTTTGTTACTTTAGCGTTTGAGGCTTCTCTTCGACGATATCTCGTTGTCCTCTCAACTGTTCTTTGCTTACCCTTTCTCTTTTTCTGTGATTGTTGTGCTCGGCATCCCTGATCTCAGCTTCATTAGTAATTTACACAAAGGCAATGATCTTTCTAGAGAAGTTGAAGATGATAGTTGGCCGGAGCGCCGGTTCTCGTGCCGGAAAGGCTCTTACCACCTCCGCTGGAGTGGCGCCGCCAAGGCTTTCTGAAGCGTGGAGTCAAGCAAAGGCGATCACGAACAAGCTCTTCGAGGAGCGAGAGTGGCAGTGTCCATGCGGACACAAGTTTCGTGCTGCCGGGGAGTGGGTTGCTTGTGCGCCGATATACTGCGAGGTACCGTCTTGTCCTAACCCCAAGTACTACATCGATGGACCTGGGCGTGCCCTTCTAGAGGCAAATCCTTCAGGTGTGAAGCTTGAGGAGGTGGTCAACTCAAGGGGTAGCGTCTCGCCTCAGGAGGCTTCTTTCCAGAAGCCTGGAGGTGTTGGCTCGCGCTTTCGATGAGTGTTAGCTCGCTAGAAGAGCTGAGTGATACCTGCGCTTTCAGTTCCTTAGCTCGTACTAAAGGAGGGAAGTGGTTCACTAATTTACACCCGTTAATCCCTTGTGCGTGATCGACAGATGAATCCCACACTTTTATTCATCATCTTTAATCGAAAAAAAAAAAAAAAAACAAATTGTTAAGTGGGCTGTATGTGTGCCTAATGAACGTGCTACCTATGCACCTGAATTGCGAGAGTTATTGCCTGCTGCTGGTCAAACTCCTGTGATTAGTCTGGCAAGCTTAGGTCGCTGCTCGGCAGATTCTATTGATCGTGCTGGTAACTCACAACGATGTTGGCTCTCACTGCCTTGCGGCAGGGCACTCAGCATTTACCTTTTCGTTTCACCACTCCTTCACCCCTAATCGTGATGCCTGAACGTGGCCTACTTGATTCCTGCCCTCTCTATTCTCGCCATGCAGTGTATCTGCAGCGCATTGCACTACACCGCAACACCACTTGTTGGGACTTTCCTGTAGCACTGTGAAGGTGTACTTTTAGTGCTCTGTATGTATTGCCGATCAGTAATAGTGTAACATTTCACCGCTCTTGCTTCCACCTCTTTCATACCCCTTTTTAAGCGCATAAGGCACAACGATAAGGGGAAGGTGAAAACGTCAATGGCTGTCTCTTCAAGTGGCCGAATTGCCGATGTGAACCAGGCGGAACTGACAAAGATTGGGCCAAAGATCGATGACGTCCTCGCTATCTGTCTGGCTAGCTTCGATAGCCTGCGTGATATGGCATTCAAGTTCCAATACGAACAGGCTGCTGAGAAAGCCGCCTACCAAAGTGGCGAGACGAAGCCTGATCCCATGACGCAGCTAATGCATGTGCTACAGCGGATGGTTGATTTGACTTTAGGTACTGCAAGAGCGGTGTACGATCAAACGCTGCTGGAGTGGCGGCGGCGCAAGGGCGAGGGGGGGGCGGACTCGCCGACCTCTCAGCTTGCTTCGTCTCAGTCCACAACGCCACCTAAGGTGCTGCGGAACAGCAGTGTGGAGGATTTTGCGGAAGGCTCTCTTGCATGGATCGAGCGAGGCTCTCATTTGTCTCTTCTCTCCCTCGAGGTCCTCTCCTCTGTTCTGCTTGCTCACCACTATCTTCGCAAAGATTTGCAGAAGTACATGCTAGATTTCAACGCCCTTGACTATCTCGAGAAAGTATTTAGTATGGAACGTGATCACGAGTTGTGCTACTTTCCAGAGGGCTTCAAGACCGAGTGCATGCGCCTTATAGCCAATTTGACTCACAACAACGTCGATGTGAGCGCGGCGCTTGTCGAGCGCGACACGTTTCTCTTCAACATCCTCTCCGCTACTCAGATTGACGAGGAGAATCCAGGCATGGTAGAGTGGGCCGAGTTTGCCATTCGTAACATCTGCGAATCATCCTCAGCAGCGCGGGAAAAGATACGAAAGCTAGCTCCGCAAGGTGTCGCAGAGCGAAGTCGTGGAATTCTTGCTGGACGGTGCAGCTACTCCTTCTCCAGCAGTGGGAAGGTTCAACTTCACACTCAAAAGCCACGCCTAGACTAGTCGGCACGCAGCCTCTGTCGGCGGAAGTGTCTAGTGCTTACCCTCTCGATCACTACAAGCGAGGCAATCCCACCAATGTGCGCCGTCGTCGTCACATTCATGTCTACTGTAACCATCGAACTACACCCTTCTTTTCCGCTTCATTGCACCGGTAAGTGTTTTTGCCTGATGTTTGTGTCTTTAGTTTTGCCTCCTTGCCTTGTTTCCTTCGCTGTTTTCATTCTACCTTTTCTTTTCTTTGACAACCTTTGACGGGAAGGAGCGAGGGAGAATGGGCCGAAAGACACTAGGGTGCTGAGAGGTCTGAGTCAAGGCACTCTCCGCCATTCCAATGGCATGCTTCTCCAAGCACTCATCTTCTCTTTACCCCATTATGTTCATCTCAGATCTCGAGGAATCAAGTGATGGTAAGCATTTGGGTTTTCCCCAATATACTCTCTTGATTACCCGCCATGACAGCGATCCTTGGGTGACGGAAAAGAGGGACACATAAGTCTACCTGTTCGTGCGTAGTGTTACCTGGTGATACCATCAAGGCAGCAATCCTCATTGATAGCTTTACCCAGGCTAGAGGGATCGTGGGCGCGAGCGGAGGGATACCAAATTGGTACGCTCTTGCACGGAAATGGGAGACTTGCCTGTTAGGACGAGTTGGGAAGATGTATTGGAGTGCGCCATGCCTATCTTCTGACACAATTCTCTTTTTTTAATCGTCTGCATCCTCTCCACAACGCATTCGCTCCATTTTGTTTTCTCACCTGGGTGTGGGGCGGTATCCCACCGCTTTCAGTTTTTTTCGGCTGAGTCTCAGATCCTAGCTCATAAATTTCCGTGAAATGGACTACCAAGGCTCGTTTGTAGACCCTTTCTGTTGTGCTGTAGGCTCTCATATCAGGCGACTGCCGCACTTGTGGCAGTCGCCTGAGCCGAGCGGTGAAGTGCACAAATGTGTGACGTATCCGATCTCTATCACAACTTTCTCTTATCCTCCCCGTACCACTTTCTCTCCCTCCTCCTATTTGCGCAATCGCATTTCAGTCTATTATTGCACCCTGTCACGTCTACCTGCGCGTAGGACGTTAGCGGAGAAGAGGATCCTTCATGCATGCCTCTCCCCGCGCCAATGCGTTCTCGAGCGCAAGTGTGCAGGCCGCCGCTCTGAAGGAGTGGAGGAAAAGCAGCTCAAAGCACAAGGAAGCAGCGAGCTCGCTGCGGCAAAAGGTGCGGCAACTCAAGAGTGACGCAGAAGCTTGTCGCCGTGCTGTCCAGTGGATGCACGAGCGCGACGTTCTCAATGCTAAACAGGAAACATGCGAGGCGGCGCTGGTTGCGATGGAGAAGGGTCTTGGTAATGCAGTGTCAGACGCCGACAATGAGTGCCACCACCGGGAACTTTCCGCGCTGAAGATTTTCCTGTCCCAGCAGCTGACAGAGGTTGATGCGCTGCTGTGCACATCCACTGCACAAGAATCTCAAAATAGTTCTAGCTCAACTGCGGAGGATCGGGTCGCTCACATTCGCGAATGGATTGCGGCGGAGCTCACAAAGTGCGAGACGAACATGGCGGCACTTGCTAAGCCTTCTGCGGACCTCGAGCACCAGCCGAACGCCGTTGCCGAGTGCCGTGCTGTTGCCCGACAAGCACAGCTGACATTTGCGGCACTGTGCGACAGCTACCACCCAGCACACCAGCTGCGCGATACCTTTGAGGCCGCGTTGAAGAACGTGGAGGAGGAGGTGTTGGCTCGTATCAAGGACGCTAGCGTTTCCACAGCTATCGCAACGCCGCCAGATGTGCTTCAGACCGTGGAGCTCATCGTGAGGATGGGACAGCACGCACGACAGTTTGATATCTCAGCAGCCACCATGGCGGCCTTGACAGAACGGGTATCGGCGGTATATCCGGGCATGCCTTCCGCTCAGGTTCATGTGGCCATTGAAGAGTCTATAGCACTTCGGAAAGAGCGAGTGCTCTCGCAGGCTGCCATGTCAGACTTCCAGCGAGTAAACGCCTCTCTTTTGTCCTCATGCGAGTCTGCGTTTCTTGTTGCTCAGGAGTCGGCAAAGCAGCGGCAAGAGAAGACGGAGGCTGCGCGGCAGCGTGTTGCCGCACAAAATCAGCGCCACGCACACCTTACAGCGGAGCGTGCCGCTTATGAGGCTGTGCTGCGACACCGTCAGAGCATCGAGGTGCAGATGCAAGCAGCGGTGGCGGCGAAGGAGAAGGCTCTGCAGGCAAAGCGTGCGATCGAATTTCAAGAGCGCCTCCGTCTCTTTGAGGCGTACGAAGTACAGCAGGCGGCGCTGCGGCAGAAGGAGCGGGAGCTGGCGGAGCTGCAGGCTCAGGCACTGGAGGAGGAGAAAGCAGCGCGCATGCACCGCAACGAAGAGCGGGTCAAGTACCGACGCCAGCGAGACGAACAGCGGCACTATGAGCAGAAGAAGCACGAGCACGAACTGCTCGCGCTGAGGGCCAAGAGGCAGGAAGCGTTGCAGCGGTTCTTCGCTTCCGTCGATAAACAAATCGGTGTGGAGACTGACCCGCGTCGTCTCCTCAAAGCGACCACCTCGAGCGCGCAAGCGAAGCAGTACACTACGCTTGCCCAAGCCACGAGGCCGTCCATCTCGGGCTTCTCTGACGAAGAAATTATGAAGGATCCACGGGTGCGACTGTATCATGCGCTGCTTGCTGCCGGGCTGCACACCACTCCATATGGGCGAGAGATGGCGACCCGTGGATACCGCGTTTCTCCTGCCCAGCAGAGCAGCGAGGGAAATCCCCTGCGAAGCGAGTTCTCGTGATGGTGCGGAGAGGCCACTCGCTAGTCCTGCGGCGAGGCAGAAACGCAGAGATGGAGTTCGTCGCATATTCTTTACGTCACCTCCTCCCCCGCGTCGGCACTGAGGCTGCGAAGGCACTGCCTCCGATATCCGCACGATCAAACGACTGCTTTCGACGGCTTTATACATCCGAGTTTATCAGTTGCTACAGCCACCACTGCTGGCACATTCACTAACGTTGCCACTCTTAATACGACGCACTGCTCTTCACACAAGCTTCTTCGTCTCGCTTCTGCGCATTGCGGCTCCCAGCCTAGCCGCAGGTTTTTCATTGCTGCGCAAAAAAGAATGCCCGAGGTGCAGCTGAGGCGAAGAATTCCAGTTTTTCTCTGCTTCAGGTGGGTGAAGAATGAGTGCACACGCACACACCTACTTCAGAAAAGTAGTGCCGCCAATAGCCTTCAAATACGCTTACTGCGCTGCCGCTTGGCAGAACAGAGGCTCTGTGCTCTCGGTCACACGCACATTTTGTCGCTGCAGTTTTCGCCCCCCTCCGTTGCGTTGCTTCGCTTCCTGCACGCTCGTTTCGTCTTTCCCTCGCCCAAATTTTGCGCTCTTTTCGTGTTGTTGCCCGCATTCTGTTTCCCTGTCGCGCATTTACCGTGATTGATGCACCAATCGCCCCACTGCACTGCTATGTCATGCCATCCGCCTCGTGTCTTCCCCTCCCTCCCTTCCGCCTCTTAGCAACTGCCCTCAGTCTCTCTCTCTCTCTGCCTCCCTCTCCTCTCTTTTCTTCTCTCACCCCCCCCCCCACCACACTCGTTCACGCCACACACCTATCCCCCGGCTCACCTGCTCTACGCTGGTTGTCTCTGCACACGCCATGGTCATCCTGGGAGGTGTCTCGAAGGGGAAAAAAGGAAGCCACAGCGAACGCCACAAACTCCTCCCATCGTTATTTCGACTGCTTAGTTCCTTTGCTATCAGAGTAAGTATTTCGCATTGCCAAGGCATTCGCTGTTGCTGAGCGTGTGCGTACTTTGTAAGTCGGGTGTATCACTCAACCCCCCCCCCACCCCACCCCTCTTCTCTCACCCAACCCCTTTTCAGTACCGTTACGTTGTCACACCACTCGCACCCGCTTCTCCCCCCTCTTCCCCCCCCCCCCCACCATTTCCCCTTACAACGAAAGCCCTTGGACAAAGTGAGTGATACATCGGCACTCGCATACGTCTAGAAGCAGAGGTATACACGCCCCAGCGCACAGGCCTCCCTCAGACGGCTACTCTTTCTGCACGCTCTCACGCGAGCTCTCCATTCCTCTGTAGTTCTTCTTACAAGTATTTCACGTTTGTTTGTGCGCACGTGTGGGCGTGGGCGGGTGGGCGATCTCGTCATACCCCCGCCTTTTTCCGTTCTTCCCCTTCCCATCGTGCGTGCGTACTGCCTACATGCGAAAAGAAAACCACACGAGGGGATCTGTAGATGAATGACAGAGTTTAATAGAATAGATGACGTAGATGCATTCTGCCTGAAGCTCTACTCGGGAGACAAGGGAGCCACTTTGAAAGTGACTGTTGATGGATGGCGCCGCATTATCGATGAGATCGGACTGAGCCTGCTGATGGCAGTCCTGCAGCAGTCCACAAGCGCATACTCTATAATGTTTGTGTCTCGTGCAGCATCAGAGTGTTTGGAAACGTTGTTTGGTGATGCAGAAGAGCTGACGCAGTTTACGCTGAACGTGTATGAGCTGCTGTGCGTTCGGGATGCCGGGCTGAACGCGGCGGCTAAGCTGGCGCTGCGCCGACTCGTGTGTGTGGCCGTTCAGCGGGGTTATCAGTACTCCCACACGCTGTCCCAGATGCCGTCAAGTGTGTGCGCATCGTGCTCCTCCTCGATGGAAACCAATGATCAAGGCGATCGGCTGCGGGTAGGCTGCGAGGTGCTTGCTGACCTTGTCATCACGCTGAGTGAGCGGCGCATGACCACCTTTGCCAGCGACGTGAGCATCGCGAAGTCCTTCCGCGATGATCACCTCCTCACTGTTTTCCGATTAGCCGTGCGAGTAGTGAAAGAGGTGCAGCCAAGCTGTCGCACGGTCGTGGCAGCTGGACTTAGGCTAGCGCATCACGTTCTGGAGTTCGACTTCGCGTGCGACACCATTCAAACGGAAGCCGAGGAGAATCCGATGGCGAGAACGTATCCAGACGACTGGGCAGCGGACCTCCTGGACCTGCAGCTAATGAACCGGTTGTGGTGCCTGTACCGAATTCCCGACCTGGAGCCGGACGTGGCGCACACACTGCTGGAGGTGCTGACCTCGCTGGTAAGCCTGCGAAAATCGTTCTTCACTGACGTCGAGCTGCGACCGCAGTGGTACGCGATAGTCCTGCTACAGACGCACCTTGTCATGGAGAACTTCCTGCACCTGGAGGACGAAGAGACGCTCAGTTGCTTTGCGCGACTTCTCAATCGCGTGAAGCCCAACTGCGACCTCAGTGAGCTCATGCAGCTGGTGGAGTTCTCGTCGTGGCTGCAGTCTCTGTGCAACTTCACGAGGCAGTGCCTGACCAACTGGAAGCACGCCTCAGCGTCGCTGCTGTCTCTACTGAGTGTGTGGGGGCGCCTCATCGAAGCCAAGTCATACGCCAAGCAGGATACGGTGGAGATGCTGCACTGTGGCTTGCAGGTAGTTAGCGCCTATCTCGAATGTCTGCACAGCCGTGTACAAGCGTTCACGATGGCGCTGGCTAAGCTCGTGAGCAACAACAGCGCCGCCGTGCGACTGGCGAACTCCAATAGCATGTCAGTGGAGTACATCCTGGACGACGACGAGGAGGGGGTCCGACTTGAGGTTGAGTTTCTCCTAAAGGTAGTGATGGGGTGCGGTGATGAGGGCTGGAAGATAATTGAGGCCAACTCGGAGCGGGTCAGTCAATCCGTACTGGTGCACGTGCGCCTGAACACATCTGCTTTCTCGGCTAACCACATCGTGCTCATGGAGGAAGCAGCGTGGTCTCTGCATCTTCTCAGCGCCGCACTGCACTCCGACGGCGCTATCGACAGGGGAGCTGTCCGCGTTCTTGCCATGCTCCTGCACAGCCTCGTACTGCTTCAGCGCTTCTCAACTCACGTTGGATTTCTCGATAGCGCCCCCAGCCCTGTTCGGGGGCATGTCGCGGCGGCAACCACACGCGTTCTCGCCGCGATCCTTTCCAAGACCGTATCGGTGTACGTAGTGTCCAACCGTAAGACCTCCGCCTTTGTGGAGCAGCTCAGCAGTCAGCTTCGGCAATGTGGGGAGATGGACACGTCAAGCACGTTTGGTGCCTACTTTCTGAACGTTGCCGTCCACGCACTGTGGACGATACTCAGCGCGACGAACGTGTCCGACGAGGTGCGCGTGGACGCACTGCAGCTTCTGGACGAGTGGACCTCCACCTCCAGTGTCCTGCGTCTGCTCAAGGAGACGCGCTCGTATACGTACCTAATGAACCTCCACAATGAGTCCATCCCAGCCCCACTGCAGCACCCGGTAGCGCTCAAGGCGCGGTACCTGTTTATCCGATGTGTGGCACAGGTGCGCTTTCTCGACGCCACCACGCTCACAGATTCTGTGTTGAGCACCCTAATGGAGCCAGTGCTGGCGCGCATTTCACAGTCAGTGTATGCGGCCGCCACTGAAGGGCCTAGCGCGGAGAGCACTGACCGCCTGACGCTGGCGCTCTGCGACATGCGCGGTATCCTGAGCTGCACTGAGCGCCGACCGTATCGAGTGGTGATGGACATGATCGAACCTTTTCTGTATCCCATGGCCGACGCCGTGTTACACGAGAACAGCTGTGGCGAGGAGACTGTAGCGCAGCTCCTGGAGCTGGTGAATGAGATGGCTCTGAACAAAAACCAGCGCATCGTTTTTGGGGCACAGAGCGCAAAATCCGTCCACATCTTTCGCTATGTGAGCCGGGTGGTGGTACGCTCCGCGCGGCTCGCTCATCTTGTGCTCGAGGGCAGCGCAGCGCGACCAAGCACACAGACCTCGCCGCCGCCGCTGGTGGAGTGGGGATGGAAAGTGATGCGGCTAGGCCTCTCGGCAGCTCACCATATTTTGCAGGGAGGGTGGTGCAACTTGGGAGTATTGCAGCTCTACGAGGACACGGCGCTCACCAACCTGCTGTCCAGTGTATGGGGCCTGCTGTGCAAGTTGCCTATACAAGAGTGCATAGTGCGTTCGAAGGTGTGCACGGCTGTGATCAAGGTGGTGAACGTGCTGGCCGCGCGTTTCTTCCACGACTTCTGGGCGAAACAGCCGCCGCCGGAGGTGTTCACCGTCATTGCCATTGTGGAGTCGCTGGCCTTCCCGGCCAGCGTCAACGCCGTCGAAGCTGCGCTGCAGAATGACGCGCTGCAGGCAATGGACCGCCTCGTGAACTGCTGTTGGGTGCGCACAGCGTATCCGGTAGAGGAGTTGCAGCAGGCGGCCATCATGAAGTCGACGCTTCTGCGGGCAGACGCGATGGTGTTTCACCGCCTCGTCACGTGCACGCTCGAGCGCTCCGTAGCGGTTGACAACCACAGAATGCGGAAGCTGCTGCTTCCACTGTTCTACGTGGAGGGAAGCGCTGTGGGTGAGGTGGCGCAGTACTTTTGCTCCCGTGCCACGACGCCGGCTGCCGCGCACGCGTTGCACGTACAGTTCTCAGATATTCAGCGCCACGTCACTGAAAACGGCGACATCACGAGCAAGACAATGGATGTGCTTGCAAACGCCCTGCACACACTCATGAACACGCTGAAGGAATCGCTCTAACACGTCGACGACGGCGCCGGCGTGCCATGCAGCAGCAAGAGCCTCACCAACACGCATGACGGAAGAGTGACGAATGACCCTATTACGGAAGTATTGTACTTCGCGTCTGGCGTAAAAGTGACAGTGTAAAGTGCTGAGAGGCGTTGCCAGCGCAGAGGTGGTAGGGGAGGGGACGCTGTTGTCCAATGGGGGTCCGCCTTCTCTCTCTAGAGCACTCTGCGCTGAGAAATAAGGTGCTCACACATCCATACACAGAGGCACGCGCGAGCACAGACGCCGTATTCCCTTTGTAGTGAAGAATCGCACTCTCCCCCCCCCCCCCCCCCCCGGCTCCCTCATCCTTCTCTCCCCCACCGCTACATCGGCAACTAATCCACAGCCCAAAGGAAGAAAACGCTTTGATTTGACAAATGTGCCTCCCTTCCCCTCCTCCCCAGCGCACCCTCTGCCTGTGGCACTGGAAAAGATGAAGGCGGTGTGGAAGTGCAGAGAGACGCGTGACTCACTCTCTCTCCCTCTTGATTTCCACGCATGTACGTGCAAATGTCTGCAGGTGTTTGAGGTCAGAGATGAGAGGGAGACGAGGACGGGGTGGAAATGTTCACTCGGAGTGAACAGCAAACATATCACAGTCGCTCATAGTCGTGAACTGCGGTACCTCTCTGCTAGGCTCAAAAGAGGGCAAACGACTGGCAAAGATAAACGGACGCGTGTGGACCGCTGTGCTGTATATCTTTGGTGCAAATCCTCTTCGCTCGCACCTCCTCCCCTCCGCCGCCGCCCTATTTTTCCCTCCTCGCCTTGATTTTGCAAGCCGCACATACGCGTCTCTACCTCTCCCTTCCTGCTTTCTGTGCCCACCCTCTCTGTGTACTCGCCGCCCCCCCCCCTCCCTCCCTTTCACGTGATTCACCTTGTTGTGCCCATGCAGAAGTTAGAAGAAGAGGCAAGGAAAAAAGAGGCAGCGACTTCTCGTTGACTTGCGCTAAGGGTAGCAGCGCCGCGACATTCCTCTCCTGCGTACAGAAGAACGAAACCTCCCACATGATCGCTCTCCCTCAGTTGTTCCCACTTGCTTTATTTGGGAGACTTGACCGACGCACAGACGTGGCCGTCCTTCACACCCACCTACCCCTCCCCCTCGCCCTACTGCTCTCCCTCTCTTCCCCGCTCTCACAGCCTCGGGCGTGCTATCCTTGCCGTGCATAGGACAGGAGAAGGGGCAAAGGACGCTGCTCAGCGCTTCCTCTCTTCTCTTTTGCACTAGCATTCCCTCATATTTTGTTGCTTGTCAGCGTTCGCACCTCGTGGGGTGCGACGCACACACACGCACCTAGGCAGACAGGTCAAAAGCTCTGCGTAAGGACGGTGTGTGTGGATCGTCCAAGGGTAATTGCCTAGTATGCTGCAAGGCTACAGTCGACGAGGGGCGCGTTTTCTGCGCCGGCCGTGTGGCGTCACCGCGGTGACTGTAGCCTCGCAACCTGCAACTTTCGGAGAAGCACCAAAGATGGCCCTGATGAGCAGCATAGTGCACGCGTCCGTGCGTCCCTTCTTCACTGCTACGCCGTTGTGCCTCGCACGGCGCCTCGCTGGTAATCAGCGCCGGCAGCGCAATCGCGAGCCAACCAAAGGCGACTGGCAATGCCAGTGTGGCGAAGTCAACTACTACTCCAAGCGCGAGTGCTACAAGTGTGGTGCTCCCGCCCCACCCCTTCCCCCTGGCGTTCGCCGCCCCAACCTGCCAGGTGAGGATCCGCATGATTGGGCCTGCCCGTGTGGCCAGATGAACTTTAGAGGCTCCGTCTTGTGCCACAAGTGTCAGCAGCCAAAGCCGGTGCCTCCGCCGCTGCCTGGGAAGGAGACGACCCTGTGGACGTGCCCCAAGTGCAAAGGTGTCAACCGCAACACCCGCAAGTTCTGCTTCAAGTGCTCGGTGCCGTCACCGTTAGTCGAGTTTAAGCCGCAACAGTAGCACGATCTGACGCCTGGAGTGCTGTCGCAGCTCGCGCATGCCTTGTTGTGCGACTGTCGCGATGGTGCCACTGCACCTGCAGCAGCCAATGCGTTAGATTAGCACGCGTCAAAGCTGCTCGAAGCAGAAGCGCACATGTGTCCTTTTCCCTCCCCCACCCCCACCCCTCGGAGGGAGGGGAGGCCTTCTTCCTTATATGATGGAATCCACGCAGCCAATTAGCGATGAGAGAACGGAGTGGCGGTGTTCTGCTTCCCCCCTCCTCCGGGGTTGTGTCTCAGTTTCTCTGCCTCCGGCGCATACCCACACGCACACGCGTCCTCGTGCGTGCATGAGGACACCCTCTTCCACGCCTTCATGTGCACATGCGAGAAGTGCACTCTCACACCGTAACGCAAACAGAAATAGAGGAAATGGAAGTCCAGAAAAGGGAGGAAAATGTGCAAAAGGCTTCCGTAGGCCGTGCGCTGCACCGTCCGCTCGGAGAGATGCGCCTGGGTCGCATCGTGAGGAGGGGGGCGCAAGGGGAATGCTGCGGGATTCTACAGCTGGTGGGAGCTTCTTTTCAAAGGAAGGCTGTCCTTTGCGTGCAAATCACGTTGAACGTACCACTCTCTCCCTCTTCCTCGTGCAATCCCTTCCTCCTTCCTTCACCACCAGCTGCATCTATTCCTGACTCTTTCCCTCTCCCTATGCACCAGCATCTCCCTGCAAAGAACCTGCGGTGTTTTCTGCTCCTGCTTCTCTGCCTCTTCATCGTACCCTCTTCCCCTCTCTCGCTTCGACTAGCACTCGGTTACCGCCTCGGTGCCCTGAAGCACCTCGTTATTCGACGTCCCTCCCCAGTTGCACCTCAACGCACGCTCGCCACATTTGATTTTGCCGCCGCTGTTGCTAGTGCTGCTGCAGCTCTCAAACCTTTGCTCGCTGCCCCCACCCTTACTTCCACTTGGGGGCATACCCACTCTTTTGGAGTACTTACGTCGCTGACTGTAGTTGAGCGCTTGTGGATCTCAGTACTCAGACCTGTAAACCAACTTCTGTTTTGCTGTCTCCCCACCCCCGTTCTACTGCGCTCATCGCTCTTTCTGCATTGCGCGAGCGTCCACCAAAGGTACACGCCCCCCCCCTCTCCGTGCAGCCCCTCATCTACAAACACCCACGCGCCAATGGACTCCTCGTCGCAGGTACAAGACGTGTTTACTGCGGCCAATAGCCGCGGAACTGCAGCCGCGAGCTCCGCCAACAACGCCACTAGCGTTTCGAACCCGATGAACACCAAGACTAAGAAGCAGCTCTTCATGTTACAGCGGGCGGAGCGACTGAAGGACCCCAAGGTGCGCAAGATGGGTATCGATCGCGAGGCCTTGGATGCACAGGTGCGTGAGAAGGAAGCACTGCGCCAGCTGGAAAAAGAGAGGAACGACTACTATGACCGCCAGGCGCTCCTGATGGACCGCCATGCATGTGCACTGCAGCAGGAGGTGAATGCCATTCGAGCAGCTCGAGAAAAGGAGCTGCAGGACTACCGCCAGACCTTTCAGAAGAAAGAGATGGGCCGCGAGTGGGACCTTAACGACCCAGAGACGCGGCGCAAGGAGTTGCCGGCACGCGTTGGCGATAACGACCCGCGCAACGGACCGTCATCTATGCAGAAGTTTGAAGGTGAGGATCTGGACTACGCGGCACGCAGAGCGGCACAGCAGCTCCAGCAGCGGCAGTGGGCGCAGCAGCAGGTGAATGAGAAGCTCGCGAAAAAGTGGATGGAGCAGGAGCGCGACCGAGCTTTCGACGACCGAAACGAGGAGGTGAACTACCGCCTGTACGAGGTTGAGAAAAAGGTGGCAGAGCAGCGCAGGCTCATGGAGAAGAATGGCGCTGACTTCAATCGTGCGCTCGCCGAGCAGCACCGACGCGAGGCTTTGCGTGCCAGGGAGGAGGACACACGCCTTGGACTGGAAGAAATCGCGTACCAGATGGACAGTGACTTCCTCAACGAGCGCGAAACCGTAGTTGGCGAGCGTGGCGCCACCGTCAAGGCGGAGCGCTACAAAGGTATGACAGCGAAGCAGAAGGCCCTCCTTCGATCCGGCCAAGACGAGCAGCTCCGTGAGCTCCGCCGCCGTCGTCTGCTAGAGGTGGAGGAGAAAAAGCAGTGGTCACAGCAGGAACACATGCAGCTGCGAATGGCAAACGCCCTCGACCGCCAGCGTGAGCGCGAACGCCGGGCCGAGCGCGAGAAGCTGGCGGAGACCCACAAGATGCAGTCCCAGGCAGCAGCACAGCGCAAGGCTGAGTTAGACGAACTCTACAAGAACGCTGTAGACGAGGACTACTTCAAGTACTGGGATCGGTGCTTGTAGTCGCTACATCTGCAGAGACTTGAGCTGATGCTGGCAGTGGTAATTTTGGCCACTGTGTACTGACCCTGTGCGCTTCGCCTTCTCTTTTTACCTCCATTTTTAGACAATGTACCAAACCCCTTTGTTTCTTCGGCAATGTGTGCATGTGCGTCTGTGTCATGGCGAGATGCGGCTCTAGCAGCCTATGTATAGTATGAATGTCCCTTGTTCGGCGAATGCCGGTCTCCGTTTGCCAGCTGAGGTGACACACGGTCTTGTTTGTCTTTCTTTCCTTTTCGTCGTCATGTTCCATTCGCCCTCCTCGTGACGCTCAACACGGGTCCTACAACGGTGGTGGAAAGCGGCATGCAGCGACGTATCTGGGCAGAAATGCTGGCGCGACTAGCCCGTCGCATGCACCTCTCATTTCAGTATGTCTTTGGTCACTGGGAACGGGAGCCGAAGGATAAGGTGGACACTCTTACTGAATCGAGAGCGCCAGAGGACCCAGCGCCAACTGGATGAATTACAGACTTGGCCACCGATTTCAGACCCCAAGCCGACATCCCCTATTACCCGCATGACAGATGCCACCTCCTCCGCCCTCGAGCAGGACCCTGGACGTGACCCGCATAGAGCAAGCTATGCCGTCCAGCCAGGTCCGTCTGGCGCCGATAACGCAGCACGCGTGTGAAGAAGGGAGAAGGAAGGACACGAAAACCCCGCCAGGCCCATGGCCCCATTCGACGGTAGGACGGTTCGTTCTAGACAACCAGGGGTGTTAGTCGTGGTGCAACAGAGTTATAGGTGGGCTGAGGCTGTGTGTGCGTATGCTTCGTCACTTGTCCGTGGTGGAATGGGCCCGTTGGAAGAAAAGATTCACGCTTGCGTGGTGCATCTCTGTACGTGTGTGTGTGTGGGAGGGAGGTATGCCTACGGTGGGCGCCTACCGTCACCGGAGCTACTGGGCGCTGTCCCTAATCTCGCATTTTGTGAAAGCGTCTTCCCTGTCCCTCTTCACTCTGCCACTCACCACACACCCCTCATGCCTGTGAAGCATCTCTGCGGGTGTAGTCGTCATCCACGCGGCACTTCCTTCTTCATGGAAGGCTCCACCGACAGAGAGAAACAGACATGCAGCTGTGCAGGAAACTTGATTGGTGGGCTTGGCGCATTGTTGCTTTGCCTGAAAGAAAACGAGACAAATTTCCCACAGAACCACACCGAGGTTAACCTGTCGAACATTTGAGGGTGTCGCTGCTGACTCTTTGTCTGCAACACACACGCATCCCACACTGCGGAGAGCAACACAGAGGGAAAGGTAGAAAAGCCGAAGTAGATGGCAGAGGTGCCATGCAGCCTGCAACCGTTCCGTCTGCGCTGGTGCGCGTGTTGCTGTGCGCATGGGAAGTCTCTGCTCTCTTTTCTTTGTCCTCGGTCCCCCCCCCCTCCCTCCCCCTTTCGTGTTTCTCTCCCCATTGATGTGGAGCTCGACCGTCGCTAATCCTGGAGCTTCGTCAGCCATGGGATCTTTGCGTTAGCGGCGGTGGTCGGCGGACTCTAAAAGTGCTGCCGCTGCCGCTGCCGCCGCTGCTGCTCTTCCACCCTCACAATCACTTCATCTGTCTCACTCCTTCTACCCGTTCTCTCTCTCAGGGTGCCCTTGTCTTATATTGGGTGTGTGCCTTGACCTTGTTGCGTGGCTACCAGAGGATGTTGGCTCCATAACGCCCTCCTCCCAGTCCTCCGTTGCCCCTCCCTTGAGTATCTCAGGAGTCGCTCTCTCATAGGCCGTCTTACCGTTCTCTTGCACCTTTTCTCTCTGTGCTGGAGCTCCTCGCCATCCAGCCGGTGCACACGAGCACCATAGCAACACTCCTCTTTGCACGAGTGTTGCTATGGTGCTCGTGTGCCACGGTAGGTGTGGGCGCGTGTGCGTGTACGGTGGCATCATTAAGCAGCCCACCTCGACCCTCAATCATTCACGCCACCTTCGTAGGGAGACCTCCTCCTCTACGCTGGAAGGCAAGCATACACGAGATAGATAGACCTGCACCTTCCGGGGGATTCCACGCCCCGTCAGCTCGAAAAGGATGACACTGGGTGTCGGCGCAGGCACCTTCACGGTGCTCGTCACCGTTAGCGTGGCCATACTTCTCGCGCTCGTCGGCTACTACTTAGCCCCAGAGTCTGCCCTGGTCATCATTCTTGGCCACGTTGCGCTGCCCTTCATTGTCTACAGCGGCATCCTGACAGCTCCGCATGGCTCTGCCGCCAACACCACCACTGCACTGGATTCGACACCCTACCGAGAACGTCAGTTGCCATCCAACACATATCCCGTTGACAAGCTCGTGTCGGTGCGCATTGTCGTACTCGTTGTGCTGGAACTCAGCGTGCTTGCCGGGATCAGTCTTCATATACTTACACTTGCGAAGTCGCCGCCATACGAGGCGCCGCGTGTGCGCTGTCTCGGCCAGCAACTGAAAGAGGCGCACCCATCCTGGTACCGGTAGGGTGCATCGCGTCCTCCCTTACTTCTCAGTTTGATGCACTTTGCTGCTGACTGTGTTTCTCTTCCTCTGCGCCTAGCAATGAAGGCAATGTCTCGTCGGTGCCTCCGCCCCTGTGGCACATGTGTGGGTACACAGATGTTTGCAGAAGTATGTTCGCTGACGCTCCAGTCAAGTGCAGCTGCTGCTAAGCAACCAAACACCACCGCAACTGCGCAATGGTGTTTACGCATCAAGGCTCATCTGCTCCCCTCTATCTACATGCCGTGGCTCCATCATAGTGCCAGGTTCCTCATCGTCTGCCATCCCACGTCCCTCGCCGACTTGACAAAGCGGAAGGGAGAGGGGAGGCGGGGCACCTGCCTCCTCAAGGCATCCCCTGTCGCGCGCTACCTTAAACCATCTCCCCCTCCAGATTTCGTTCTGTCCTTCACATCCCCTGATGACCCGTGATATCCCAACGTGGCATCAGGATCTAGTACCCACTCTGTGTGGGGAAGCCAGGCAGCCCCCCTCTCCCTGCCAGTGCGGGGCCACTCCTGGTGGTGACAGGGCGAGACACCTACGACGTGTCTAGGTTCGAGCGGCGTACCGCCACTGATGCCGGCGGTCAGGTTGTGGGTGGCGCTGCGCCGGAGGGACCTGCGACCGCGAACCCGTGTTGCGCCTGCGTGTGGGGGGGGCAGAGTGCCAGCGCGACTGGAACGCACCCCGCGATGTGTGTGTGGCAGGCCGTGTAGAGTAGGGGGCCTGAGCTCATGCTGTATAGCAGCGAATGAACACGCTAGGGAAAAGAACTCTCCTACACATTTGTGTACGCGCGTCCGCAGGGAAAGCGCGTACGTCACCGCCGCCGCTGCCTCTGGCGCCAACGTGTATTTTACGCACGTATACACCTACACGTACACACAGGCAGTGTCACGCGTACTCACATGGTGATACCTTCGTCAGTGTAGGTCTCTCTGTGCTCTTCTATGAATCTTTAACCATACACTCCTCACCCCACTCCCTCTAACCTATGCGCACACGCCCGTATCGCAAACAACGTAAAGTCACCAAGGGAAAAGCCACGACACAGAGCACAAAATCGAGTGCCTGTGGTTCACTGTTGCTGTCACGTATTATCACAAGAGGAGTATGTGCATGTGTAGGTGTGTGTGCGCTCCAACATTAACTGTACGTCACAGATTCTCCTAGAGGCCTCCCCCCTCCCACCCCCCGCTCTACTGCTGACCCACCCACCCACCCACCCGGTCTTATCTTTCTTTAGTTGCTGCGACAATTTGTTCTCCCTTGTTATTGTTGAATGGGTGTAGGAATCCGACCGAGCGCATCTTCTTTTCGCCCTTGGTAGGCCTCTGTCTCTCTTGCGCTCCCTCCCCTACCTCTGTTGTGTTGTGTATGCTTCGACGCTTTCACGCACTCCACCACACCCCTGCAGCTCCTTCTCCATGAATTTTCCGCCTACGAACTCCCTCCTCCTCCTCCTGCTTTTAAGTGCCCCCTAGTGTCACTGCCTTAGCCATAACCGCTGTTGCTTGCTGCTGCTCTGTACACCGGAGGCACGCACTATTGTACATCACCCCTCTCCGTTCCCTGCCTTAACCGCTCTCTTCGCCCTTTTCCCACGCCAAGCTTGAGGAACGAGCATCATTACCGCTGAAACCATCCCCACCACCCCCCAGTCACTCAGCTGCAAGCAGCAGCATAGACACAAGCGAGGCCGAGCGGCGACACGCAAACGACGATGGAGGAAGACTTGGCGTACAAAATCATTGTGATTGGGAGCGTTAGTGTAGGGAAGAGCAACATCACATCTCGGTTCTGCGATGATGCCTTCTACCCTGACCTCGTCCCCACTTTGGGGATGGACTTCAAGTACAGTAGCTGCAGCACCCTCGAAAAGAATCCGCGCTGCGTGCGGCTGCAAGTCTGGGACACGAGCGGGCAGGACGACTTCGTCACGCTCACGACTGCCTTCTACCGAAACTGCCAGGGCGCGTTACTGTGCTTCGACCTTACGAACCGGCAATCCTTCGAGGATCTCGATCAGTGGTACGAGCGGCTAGAGCGGTACTCGCCTGTGGTGCCGCCGCTCATCCTGGTCGGGTGCAAACTGGATCTCGTAGAGAGCCACCTCGACGAGCATGGCGAAGGAATCGTCTTGGGCAGCCATCGCCAAATAGCCAAGAGTGAGGCAGACGCGTGGGCGCGGAATTACGGCTGTCTCTGTTACCTTGAGACGAGTGCAAAGGAGAACACGAATGTCTCGCAGGCGTTTCAGCAGCTCGCCACTTCCATCGCCTCCACAGCGAATCCCGGCCCCAAACAGACGGGCCGCACCCTCGGCCCCGGCGGCCGCCTACTAGTGGAAGAGAAGAAGCCAAACAATCGCCAGTGCTGCGCCAACTGAAGAGAGAGAGAGAGCAGAGCATGTGTGCGTGTGTGCGTGTGTGTGTCTGTGAGGAACAACGGACAGGAAAAGGGAAAAGATCGAGGCAGACGAGGTCTGGTGATGTGCGAGGGGTGAGGAGGCGGCGGAGGGAAAACACAAGCGAGAAGCGAGTGGGACTTGGCTAAGCAAAAAAGGAGTCTAACTAGCCTACATCACACGCTACGTCAGCCGACCAGACTTTCGAACGATGTCTGGTGTTACTACTACCGTGGCTGATGTCGCCTTCTCCATCGGCAAGGACTCCAGCTGCAGCTACTGGGTGTTTCCATCAGTGCTCTGCTGATTCGCACAAGCGCAAGAGTGATTGAATGTATCGGCCTTTTCTTTTACTGCCGCTTTAGTTGTGCATCGCTGCTGATATGACTGAACGATGGTTTTCACCGCTGACAGCAACAGTCCTCCTCCCCCATCCCATCCCTCGTTATGCCGCGACTCTTCACCGGTGCGGCGGTGAGTTATACATGCGCACTTGTCGCCGCCATCTCCATCTGTGTCTGTGTATGGTGTCTTGTTTGGCCTCAACCCTGTACTTCCCCCATCGCTATCAATGTCTCTGCGTGGTGTTGCCTCGCTCGGGCCTCTTGTCTCTCTCTCCTCTGTTTTGTCCCCTTCCCTTTCTACTTCTCTGAGTGTAGGAGGTGGCTGCTGCTGCTGCTCTCTCTCTCTCTCCTGCCGTCTATGCGTCAGTGTATGGCGCCTTGTCTACGCGCGCGTCTCCTTCTTTACCCTTCTCGCCGTCTTTCTCTTTACTCGTCTCTGTCTCCCTCCATTTCCCTCGCTACTGTGCGTATGATCGTGTGGTCGTATACGCGTGGACGCGTTGCATGCGGTGGGAGGGGGAGCATGTTTTCCGTGGACTCTCGCACCTCTTTTCCTGTGCTTCTGTCTCGACACCCAATGAAGAAACTGCAAAGCAACAAACATGCCTCGCTCTCTCCCTACTGGACTGCTGCTGTTGCGCTGGTGAAGAGGGAAGAGGGGCGGAGGGCTGCAAAGGGAAGCCCACAGCGCACGTTACTTCATGTGAAGCTTGTATGGAGCCGTGAACACGCACACTCAAGGGAGACGCGTCAAGTTCTTTCTCGCAACTGGTGGACAGTCCCCTCTTCCCCCCCCCCCCCCCCACACACACACGCACGCACATACATCGTTTGAACTGTTCACTATTACCATGGCATTTCCGTGTAAACAACACCCTACTCTCTCCTTCCTTATTTCGGGCTCCACTTCCTTCTCCCCCCCCCCCCACCCACCCGCACTCGCCATCCGTCATTCCACGCCCTTGTGTGTGTGTATATATATATACACACGTGCACCACGAGTGTAAGTCCTCTCCTTTCCTTCTACACCCTCGCTTCCCTTGCCTCTGTACAGCCCCCTCTCTACACTCGCGTATCTGCAACGTATCACCACCCTGCCTCCACGCGCGCCCTCTGTGTGTCTTCCTTGCTTGCTTTCCTGTTTTCTCTCACCCCCTCTTGCTGTCATACACAGCCCTTTCCCTCTTAGACACCAATTGATTCAACGCCATCAAGCCAGGAAGCCACACAAACAGACGAAATCACCGGCACCCTACACGCCAGTGCATCTCCTTTTTCCTGCTCATCTGCGTTCCCTCCTCTCCTCTGCGCCCCTAGTAGAGTACTGTTCTCCTCTGCCGAGCACCAGCGCGCGTCGCCTAGGCACACGTATATACTGACAAAGCACGTACACACCCCTTGGTCCACCAACTTCATCCTTCTCCCTTTCCATCCCGATGATGAGCAACCCCAATACCCCGGGCGGTGACTGCGACTACATCTTCAAGATCATCGTCATTGGTGACAGTGGTGTAGGCAAGTCCTCCTTGACTGTGCGTCTCTCCGAGGATGTCTTCTACAAGGACTACGCGTCCACCATCGCCATCGACTTCCGCATGCACCAAATGAGCTACATGGACAAGCGTGTCCGCCTTCAGATTTGGGACACGGCCGGCCAGGAGCGCTTCCAGTCCGTCGCCACGGCGTTCTACCGCGGTGCTAATGGCGTTCTGCTGTGCTTCGACCTTACCCACCGCCCGTCTTTTGTACATCTGGAGCAGTGGATGGACCGCGTGCGGCAACAGGCCCTGCCCGGTATCCCGTGTCTGCTGGTGGGGTGCAAAAGCGACGAGGCGCGCTCCAGCCGCCAGGTGACGTGTGAGGAGGCGCTAGCCTGGGCTCAGCAGCACAACATGGCATTCATCGAGACAAGCGCGAAGGAGAAAGAGAATGTTCAGACGGCCTTCCAGCAGATCACCAGCTTCATCTTCGAGGATATGAAGGAGCGTAACGGCAAGGCACCGGGGGCTGGCGACAACGCGGCTGCTCGCGCGCAGAGCGTCCACCTCGACCGCCAGGGGAGCAACAAAAAGGAAAGCAAGTGCTGCTAGGCATGAGCGCCTTCCTCGTTGCGTCACATGCCGAGCGCCGCCGCGCGTTTGGGCCCACAATCGCAGCACAGCACTACCTTGAATGGCAGATCCGGTTAAAAGCTGAAGCATAAAGACACGGAGAAATATCTACAGACACGGCTGCCTGTCAAGCGAGGGGAACCCTCCTGGGACGACGGATGGAGGAGTTGGGCCTGCAGAAGAGAGGGACGCATCTTGGTGCAGGCATCTGTGCGTGCGTTTGTGTGTGTAGGTGTGTACGGTGCTACCTCCTCCTCTCTGCTCTCACTTTCCCCTTGTGTGCGGTTTCCTCTTTTCACCCCCTTTGTTGGTCTCTCATTTGTGCCTGCCTGTTTGGCTGCTAACTCTGCTCTGCTCTTACTTTGCGTGTCTTCCCTCTCACTCTGTGTGTATTAATTAAGGGAGGGGTGAGGGGGAGACGTAGCAGAGAGGTTGATGTTCCCGCGTCCCGGCATCTTGCTCAGCCCTCTTCGTGGTGTACATCTCACTTCGTCTCTCACACACCCGTTCTTCCTCGACCTCGCCGACGTGCCCCCCCCCCCCTAGATGCATGCCTTGCTACCTTGGTCCCCTTCCACATCCTTCCCTACTCCACTAACCACCTCAGGGCAGCTGTCGTTGTGCGTGTCTGTGTGAGCACGTGTCTCGCTCTTACTCGTTCTTCAAGCACTGAACAGGTTTGTGCTTTGCATGGCTGTTCAGCCTCTTGAGCATACCGATGCTCTCGCCGCCGCCCACGACTTCTCCCAGTGGCTGACACGAAGGACCAGAAAAGGGGAGCGATGAGACAATGGCTTACGTGTGGGGGGGGGGGGGGGGGCGGAACAGCAATAAAATCACTGTGGTTGAGTTAATGGAGACATTCACGTGTGTGTGCGTGTGTGTGTGTGTGTGTGCTTAAGTCACTCTTGCTCGCCCCCTCCCTCCCTCTCCCCCTCTCATCGTCTTCGTTGTTGTGCCGTCGATGTGCTCGTGTGTGTATCTTTTACTGCCGTCCTTTGTTCATCTCAAGTCGCTTCTCTTTTTTTCGTTTCCCTGCGCATGTCCCTCACCATGTGTACAAGACTCAGACAGAGAGAGAGAGACAGAGACAGAGAGGCACATATTCAGGTGTGTGGATGTGGGTGTGGTTGTGCTTCTCTGTGTCTCTTTCTTCTCCCTCTCTCCCCTGTTTCGCTGTGTGTGGGAGTACATTTCTAGACTCTGCTGTTGATGTGAGCCTCCCTCTCCGCGTACCCTCCGCATTCTCTCTCGCTCTCTCGGTGCACTTGGCGACTTAGCCCTTTATGCGCGCGCACTTCTCTTCCCGTCCTCCCTCCCTTGCGGACTTGTTGGCTGTTCTTCACGCGGTGTGCTTGGCCTTTTGTTGTTTGCTTGACTGTGCTCACTTTTCTTTCGCTTGCCGCCTCTCTCTCCCCGTTTGTCTCTGCACGTGTAGCTCGTCCCTGAAGAACGACACACAATCAAACCGACACAATGATGGGATACCTCGTACCAGACGATTTTTCGAGCCGACCTCCACTCCCCTTTCCTCACGACGTTGCAACTGCTGACGAGTGGGTGTGCACATAGGCACCAGTAGCTACCCCTGGCGACGATCTCTGTACAGCATGATATTGGCTGTGTCCGTCTCTTTCTCATTCTGCATCTCAGGACGTGCAGGATGAGATCAAAGTACGGTGGACGTGTTGCATTCATGCCTTTCGTCACCTGCTTTACGCGGCTAAGGGACGTTTTATGCGAAGTCTAGCCAGTCTTGATGAGTTCAGCGCTGCGCACCTCTTCCCACTGCCTCCACCACCACCTCCTCCTACCCCCCTTTTCGCCTCTCTCCTCACACCCCATTCTCGGTGTGTATTTGACTATGTCGATGCGGCTGCACGAACCGGCACCCACCCACGCACACACACACTGGGAGGGAGAGCGAGCGAGTCAGCGAACGAAGCACGCCTTTTTCTTAGAGAAGACCTTGTCTGTTTTTTTTTTGGTGCTTGGGCCCTCTTCGCGTGATCTCTACTTACCCATCACCGCCTTCTTCTCTCGCAGCCTTCTACGCATTCCCCTCTCATTGAACGCACGCCAGGCTCTCCGCGGTGGCCCTTTCGCACCCGTCATCAAGTGACCTACTCCCGGCACAAACGCACCGACACAGGCGTGTAGGGAGACAGCGACAGATGACCTTCTTCAGCAGAAACCCCTGTGACGTCTTCCCGCCTCGCCGTCGGGGTCAGTCCGATGGGGCGTTGCGCAAGGAGCTAAACGCACGCGGCGCTCCCCGCGACTCCGCCATCATCACCAAGACCGAACTGGATATTATCCGTGGTATGATTGATGGCCGCTTCCTTGGCAGCCTCGGCGGCACGGCAGCGACCACGGCAGCCTCACGCACGCACACGGGGGCCGCCGAGGAGCACCGCCGCCGCATGCAGGAGTTCGATGCGGAGCGCACCCGCAACGGTGCGGCGCCGCGGACGGCGGAGGAGATCGAGCAGGCGCAGCTGCGCCAGTTGAACCTGGAGAAGGCACGGCTGAAACTAGACGAGGAGTATGATGAGGTGAAGGCAATGAATCGCGTCATCATGGAGGCGAAGTGTGTCGCCACTCGCGAGGCGCAGCGACTGGAGAAACAAAAGCGCGTAGAGGAGGAGGCGGCGTACAACCGCCAGATGGACGCACTCATGGCGCAGGAGGCGGAGAGGGCGCAACAGGTGTACCTCGAGCGCGAGCGACAGCGGATGGAGGAGCAGCAGCGAAACGCCGCCATGATCAAGGTGCAGCTTCATGAGCGTGATGTGGAGCGGGTGCGCCGGCTGGAGCGGCATCAGCAGGAGCAGGATGCCATGAGTCGCCACATAGAGCTCCTGCAGGTGGAGGAGAAGGCGGAAAAGCTACGTCGTATCGAAGCGGCCCGACGGCTGATGGAGGAGGCCGCCATCGCGAATGCCGAGCAGATCGCCCTGAAGCAGCGCGAAAGGGAGATGCTGCTGGAGGAGGAACGGAAGATGGCGGAGTACATTAAGCAGAAAGAAGCACGCGATGAGGCCTACGCTGAGGAGCAAGCGCGTATTCGGTACGAGAAGGAGATGGAGGTGGCGCGGCTACGTGCGAGCCAGCAGCGAGTGCAGGACAAGCAGGCGGAGCTGGAGGAGTTGCGCGCCCGTCGCGTGCAGGAGGCATACATTCGTGAGGAGCGTCGAAAGGAAAAGGAGGCAGCGGAGCGGAAAAATGCCATGCATGCCGACCTTCAGCAGGCCCGCCTCGCCCAGGTAGAAGAGCGCAACCGCTTAAAGGCCTTAGAGAAGGCGCAGGAACAGGAGGAGCTTGACCGCATGCTGGCAGTGCAGAAAATCAGTCGCGAGCAGGAACTCGAGCGCCAGGCCCGCACTCGCCGCCTGCAGGAAGAGAATTCGCTAGCGTTACTGAAGCAGATGATGGAGATCGAGGAGCGTCGCCGTCGCCAGCGGCAGGAGGAGATTGAGGAGGGCAACCAGATCCGCAAGGAGGCACGTGAGCGGCAGGCAGCCCTGGAGGCAATCCGTCACCGCAAGTTAGGCGAGCTGGAAGAGCTGGGCGTGCCGGAGCAGTATCGTCGGGCCCTCCTCAAGGTGGGCAAATGAGCACACACGCGGGGGCCAGTGGACTCGCGTGTGTATGCGCTGGGTTTATCTACAGGCGCTTTGCTGCTCTGCCGAAGGCGGCTCTCTCCCCCCGTTGTCGTGGTTTCGCGCTTCTTCGTTGTCTCCTCTGTTTTTTTCTCTCACTGGTGTGCCAACCTGCAGTCGCCAGTGAGACGCCACTACCCGCCATGTACATACCCGCTGCACGCGTTCCAAAGCACAGAGATGTGCGTTGGCAGGTGTGCTGTAGTCCTATGCTGTTATAGATGTAAACAACGAACAAGGATCCCAAGAGAAACGAAGGAAACTGCTAAAGGCACCCAACCTGTATTCCTGTGCAGAATGTGCCGCTAACGTAATGGTGAGTCAAGGCGCGCATGTCCCCGTGAGCACGTCTCTCTCTCTCTCTCGATTTGGAGGGGCACAGCGTTAACAGCCTGAGAAACCCGACCTCCGCAGTTACTTCTCGCCCACCTTCCTCCCCTCCCTCAGCAAGGGGTATGGTGAGGATGCTGAGTGTAAATGGCCATGCCACACAAACCGTTGCACACGTTCCTCATTCTCCTCCCCCACACACTTTCCTTCCTCACCCCAACCGCTGCCTTGGCACATTCATCCTATCAAGGATAGAAGCATCATCCCAGCGAAGAGTGTCTGCTCGGCATTATATGGTGCAAGGCCACTCATCTCTCTTTGTCGCTTGCTCTCCGTGCACTACGCTAGTGCTCTGCGAGTGCGCCAGTGTGGGCTCATCTCCACACACACACACACACACGCTCGACTGCTCATGCACATTCACTGACTCCATCACCCGCTCGCTCTCTTTCTGCGTACCGTCTACTCCATCTCAAGTACGCTGCGCCCCTCCCCCTCCCCCTCCCCCCTCTCCGTCACGCACAGCACACATACACCTTCGCTGCGCCGCGCTTCGCCTCTCTCTTGGGGTATGTCTGTTGCCTTCTTTTCTCTTCCTCGTTGACTCTCGTGCGGTTTACACCGCTTCATCATTGGTGCGCCTCTCTCGGACTCAGCTCTCTTTCATTATTGGCCCCCTTCAACTTCTCTCTCTTCCCTCTCCTACCTACCGCCTCCAAGTACGCGCGCACACAAGCACTCCAGCAGAGAGAGAAGGGTCTGGGACTACAGCTGTGGTGGATTGCTTTCATCAATGGGGAATCAAACGAGTCATCAGCAGCCGGCGGAAACCGTCGTCACCGATCTTGAGCTGCGCCTCGCCCCGCAGAACTTCTACCTTGTCTTTGGCAAGCCGTCCATTCACTTTGCGCGAGAGCGTGTGCGAGGGCCACTCATCTATGATGTGGAAGTGGAGTATGACGACGATGAGAACCTTGTTGAGCACGCAGCGACGCTTGATCTCACATGCGCCGTACCACGCCGGCAAAAGATTGAGCTGATCAGCGTACCCCCACCGTCGCCAGGGGTTGTCGGCGCCTCCAAGGGACTTGCACTCACGTTCCAGATCGCGGCGACGCAGCCACCGCAACGGGTGTGCGTGTACACTGGTGTATCAGTGGAATATCGCGTCCGCGATGGTGTGCGACTGAAAACTAGCGGTGGTGTCGCGGAGGGATCCGTGTGTATCTTCGATACCACCGAGACAGACGGTCTCACAACAGTTGTCACAAACCCCCTGGTGCTGCTGCAGCTGCTGCAACCTGTCAAGTACGAGGAAATTGCCGACACGCCTGCCGTCTCAACGGTGCAGCGGGTAGCCTACGCCCCGCTAGTCATCGAAGTGGTGATCGGGGAGACGGAGGAGCACAGCAAGAAGTCGCAGCGCTTTGCACCTGCCGACAAAACTGCGCACGAGGCGACGCAGTCGAAGCCTAGAAAGAAGTGTATTGTGCAGTACACCTTCCTGGAGGCGCCGGAGGAGGGAGCCGAGCTTGCAGGGTCTTCGCGCGGTTGTGGGGAAGCTCAACCAGCGCATCGCTTTACCTGCAAGGTGGCGAAGCAGCTGCTTCAGGTGGGCAACGAGGTGTACGACTTAGAGGACATCTTCGACGACGGCCGCGGGGACGACGTGCGCGACGCTGCAGGAGATGAGGAGGATATGGAGGGGCTCTGCGTGATTTGCCTAACGAACCAGAAGGACACCACCATCCTACCCTGCCGCCACATGTGTCTGTGCAACACGTGCGCCGCACACCTGCGCCTCAGCAACAACCGATGCCCCCTGTGCCGCGGCAACATTGATCGTGTTATGACGCTTTAGCGCGAGGCCCATCCTTCGGTTATTGGATCCGCCTCCCTTCCCCCCCCCCTCCCTTGCTGCAGTTGCGCCGTCTCTTACTTGATGCTCACACCACCAATGTATCGCACCAGTGCCCTAGAGGTATGGGCGTGTATAATATCGTCTCTCTCCTTAGTGCATCTTTTCTTTCTGCTTTTCACGCCGCCTCCCAGTCTGTGCGCACGTGTCTGCTACGGATCTCTGTAGGCGTGTGGACGGCAGTTTTGCCGCCACATCGGCGTTTCCACTCGCTTCCCTCCTGTTTCACCACGATGTCATTGTGCCTCCGCTACGTTTCCTCTTTGGTCGCTCCTCTCATCTGATCTCGTCGCGAGAGGGTTGTCGGGAGTTTTTGGCCGATTATGTGTAAAGTTCGGGCTGTCGACTGACTCAGCGTTGTTTGTGTGCGTCCGTATTCCCGCGGAAAAAAGGGGGCGAAACGCGGCGCGGTGTGGGTTGGGGAAGAACGTCTCGATACGTTAAATGACGTCCCCCCTTTTTTCCCCCACTTAATGAGACAAAAGGAAGGCACGAAGGGGGGAGGAGAAAAGGGGGGAAAGACGCAAGCCTGCACCCACCATCCGCCCCAACGGAGAGACGCCGCGCCGCGAAACAGGTTAAACTGTGCGCGCTGGCACTCTTCATCCCATTGCTAACGAATCTACTGCTGCGGAGAGGCATCGATAACCACTACAGGCTCTCTCCCTCCCCCCTCCCCCCTCCCCCCCCCCCCACACACGCACATACACTCCTCGTGTTGGCCCTCCTATCCTCTTCCTCCCCCTCGCACACGCGTGTTCATCTCTTTCATCATGCCCCTTCCCATTTCCTTCGTCTTTCCTGCGCACGCAACACCCACACAACCATAATGCGTCGTGCGGTGTAGGAAGAAGCGACTATACTATGGAAAACAAACCAAACTTCATGTAACTGACTCTTCTTCAGATTTCTATTGCCACTATACGCCCGCACATACGCACCAGTGGTGCACTCTCCCACTTGCAAGCTGCCATCGCTGCCGCCTCCCCTCCTCCCTCTTCGTCCTGCTCCTTAACCCCCATTTCTCTTTCTCGCTGCACCGTCCCTCGCGCCTCCCCGCCCTTAAAGCGCGACGAGAGGAGGCTCAAGCAGCGCAAAACATAAAAGCGAAAGACAGACAGAACTACGCCAAGACAGACCTGGGCGGTCGTACGCCCGTGTCTGTGCCCATTATTAGCTGAGGCGGTTGTCTCGTTGGTGCTACTGCCCCCCCTCCCCTTCCTGCTTTATTGTGTTTTCGGTGAAAGCGGTCACTCGATTTCAGTTCAACGACCCTTCCGTTGTGGGGCGTGTGCGCCCGTCTGCGTGTCTGCGTGTGTGTGTGTGTGTGTTTCGACTTCGTCAGACCTCTCACGTACTCTCGACGCGTACAGCGCCTCGTGCTGTTACGACGGTGGGGCCAACTTTTGTGGCTGTGGCGTCATCGTCGTGTAGCCCAGCGCGGGAACGAACAGAAATATCCTTAAAAGAAAGAGACGCGGCAGGGACGTCGGTTATCTCAGTGACAGAGGTCTTCGATTGTGCTGCGCGCATGCGTGTGTGTGAAGAGAGGAGGTACGCTTGGGTGTTCTCTTCCCTCACCCCCTCCTCTGCATAAAACGCAGCCACCCAAGACTTGCTGACGCTCGCAAGCCTACCTGGCACCTCCTTCGCCTGCCCCTCTGCCGCTCCCTTTCGACGCCGTTCCCGCTGCCTTTTTTCCTGGCGCGCACTTCTCGCAGTTGTCGAGTCGGCCCAACTGATCGGTTGTGGCAAAAGCCAGCGATGTCGTCTGGTGCCCCGGCTGCGGTGGAAGCGCCGGGCCATCATGGAGGTGAAAGGGAAAAGATGAGCCACCGCATTAAGCACCGGAAGGAAGTGAAGCGTTATCATCAGCGGCAGCAGAACAAGCACCTGCGCGAGGAGGCCAAGGCGAGAGACGCGCAGCTATTTCTGTTTGAAACCCCAGCGCTGGCTGCGACGGACACGGTGCAGACGCAGCGCAATGATCACATGGCGCCAGCCGTGACGGCACTGACCTCGACTGCCCTGACGATGATTGAGCACAAAAACACCGCAGTGGGGCCCATTTCAGCCGACAACCAACTGCCTCCACCCACCTCTGAGCAGCACCTCCATCAAACAAATCAGCTTGCTTCTGCATCGACTACCAGGGCCACTACTACCGCCGCCGCTATCCCCTCCACCCACACCTTTACCTCAGCTCCACCGTCCAGCTGGAATTTCGAGTTTCTACTGCGCGCGCCGCCAGGGTCTACCTCGATCCCCTCGTCGTCGGCTGATTACGGCGGGGGTGGATCGTGCACTACCAGCGCCGTGGCCCTGCCGGCGGTAGCGAATGTGACGGCGTGTCGAAGCTTGAGCGTGCTGGGCCCATTACAGTCGCACGCAGTTGTGAGTGCTGTGCAACGTGGAGGTGCGCGGCTCCCTACCGCCGCATCCCGAGACTTGCAACTCTCCACCGCCACCATGTCAAATGGCCGTCTGCCACCGGACTCGTGCGCCCCGCAGAACCCCAGCTCTCGCCCCTCGGCGAGCTGGGATCGGATCAGCGTGCTCCCTATCTACAGTGGTGCATCGTCCACCATTACGAAGCTGCTCAACAGCACCCACGTCCAGCGCGTGGAGGGGGTGGAAGCGATCCCGATGCAGGCCCCTCTTGCGCCGGGCACCGACATCAACCAGCCGCCGCGCAATTACTTGACGGTGGACCCCGTCCACAACGTTCACCAGCACGCCCCCGGTTTTCTGCGCAATCAACGTGTGGCGCTGCAGCACATGTTGGCAAGCGCTGTGATGGAATGGAAGGATATGCAGCAGAACGCCCTCATCGTGTCCAGTGCGGAGGCTATGCGCACCATCTTCGAGCAGGTCTACGTGCCGGAGCGTCCTTTGGCCCTGCGCGTGCAGCGCATCGGCCCGACGCTGGTTATTGACTCGCGCGCGTCGAAGCCGTCAGAGGTGCGCGAGATGCGCCAGCAGGCCCTCTTAAGCAAGGCCCTGTACCTCATGAAGGAAACACACGGTCGAGATGCCGTGGCGACAGACAAGGCGGCGGCGGGTGCAGCGGGACAGCTCGCACTGACTCTGCCAGAGCGGCGCCTTGCCAGCATGACCGCGTCCGATTTGCACTTTGGAGCGAACTTGCACCGCTACTCGCAGGTGCTGCGCTGGCGCATGGATGCGACCGAGGTGCTTATCGGCATCGACGCCCCCATCGTGATGGACCAGCGAACGAGCACCGAGCAGCTTGTCCGGGTGAAAGAGAAGGCGCAGGTAGGCGCCGCCGATGCCGAGAAGCGCGAGACGCTCCGCTACTGGTTCGACGCGATGATGGCGAACGTGTCACACATCGGGACGTACGTGCACCACGACGGCATCCTGCAGAGCCACCACATGAGGAAAACAATGGACATACTCGACAGCGTCGAGGCGCGCATGGCGGCGGCGGCACTTAGCTTCACGAGCCGCGTTCTGCAGTGGCTAGTGAAGCAGTGTCGTCGTGACGGCGGCACGTACGCGGTGGTGCGCGACTACGCCTTGGAGTACGTGGAACTGTACGAGTTACCCGACCTTGACGAGTCCGCCGCATTCGTGGAGGAAACGGACAAGTACTTTGGATGCCCTACGGCTGCCGCCTTCGCGTCCGCTAACCGGGGCGCAGCAGAGAAGTTGGCGGACGGGGAAGCATACATTGAGAGCGAGGTGCCCTCAACGACGTCGTCGGGGTACGGCATTAGCGGCTCCTCCACCGCACCTCAGCTGAACCGCTTTAACTGGAGCTTTGGAAAGACGTGCTTCAACATCGGCCAGCACCTGTTCCGCAGCGGCGATCTCAGCAGAGCCGGCGATGCGCTGCCACTGCTTCACCGCAGCTTGCGCATTTTTCTGCCATCCTGCCGCGAGGACGTTGTTGCACGCGAAACGGTAGCGGAGCTGGTGAAGATGGTGCCAGTGTTGGTGGCGCGCAAGCTGCAGGTGGACGCTGCGCAGACGGCAGCTGCCGTCGCCTCCAACAACACGGCCAGCAGCCCCAAGAATGCTGCTGCCAGCTGTGTCGCTGGCCTGTGCTCGTCGCCAGAGATCTACAGAGACGCACTGCTGCTGTGTGGTCGCTTTGAGATACCGCTGCGGCACATGTTGGTTGAGGCGGGGAAGTGGGAAGGCGATCAGCTGATAAAGGCCTTCTTCTCCCGGTGCCTAGTGACGTGCAGTGCCGCGGTGTGTGCCGTGGTGGCGCTGTCACTGGAGGCGTACTACTGCGGCTGCCACCACCTGCGTGTGCTGCGCATGACACGCAGCGGAGCAAAAGCGAAGGAGGGCAAGGCAAGGCTGCGTGGTGCAGAGCATCGAGAGGAAATAATGGCTGCCATATCATCGTGCACCCAAGACCTTCTGCAGGTGGTAGTCGAAGGGCTTGTGCGGCTGGAGGAGGCAAGTGCGCTTGTGGGACCGCCGCACTCGGCAGCCAAAACGGCAGCCACCTCAGCAGAGGCGCGGGCCGGCACATCTGCTGCAGACGAAAGCGCCTCCGTGAACGGCACGACGCCAGTCAGCAAGGACAGCCGGAGCTCCAAGGAGAAGTCGCCCCCCTCCACATCCTCCCTGGCGCCAGCCAGGGCATCGCCAACAGACCTCTGCAATCAGCCACCAACGCCGTCGACGTCACCAGCGCATGTAAGCGCACCCTCTGAACTCAAAAAATGCAGCCACGGCACGAGCATGGTTGTGGTGCCTGCGTCGTGCTCGACGGTGCTGGACCCACGGACACAGGTGGATGTCACCTCTCTCCACTCTTCCCTCTACGAGTTGTACGGCGACATCGCCGTCGCCGCAATGTCAGACGCAGCGAGCGGCTTCTCGATACGTGTACTGGCAGAGCTCGGCACACGCATGGAGGCGGGGCTGCAGCAGTGCGGCCGCAAGCTACCCACAACTCTCAGCTGGCTCACAACGCTCAAGGCGGACGTCGTGAGCCTCTCCTTCACGGCGCTGCGCTTCTATGGAAGGATTAGCACGCACACACGCCGCCATCTCGCCAAGCTTTCTTTGGTGTACTACCTAGTCGGCAGGGAGCACCACCGCACAGCACGCTACACAAAGGCGCTGGAGGCACTGCACCGCGCCAAATCCCTGCTGCATGCCTCTCACAAGGCCGCCGAGGACACGGTCTTCGGTGCCGTCTTCGGCTCGCACAGCATGCTGCAGTGGGCGGACGTGATGCAGCAGCTGGGGGATGTGTACCGCAGCGTCGTGGAGCGTAAGCTCGACGGTGCCTTCGGCATTGCGGCTGCCACCCTCACTCAACCGCTTCTGATCGGCCCTCTTCACGATCTGCCTGAGGATGCCGACAACTTTTTCACGCAGGCTCTGAATGCCTACACACAAGGTGGCCCCGACAGGGGCTGCCGATCCGCAAAGGTGTACACCCTTCTCCTTTACGCCTCAGTGCTGATGGAACGCTTTGCAGTCTCAGGCGTCCCAGCTACGCACGCAGCCTCGCAGCGCATTGCGCAACTCATACGGGAGGCCGAGGAGCTGGCGCCAAGCATGTTCGTGCAGGAGCGTGAGTGGCAGATGCTCCGCCTCTTCACTATCACAAGTGCCACCGCGCAAGACACCGCGTTAGCTCGAGCAGTGGAAGAGATCTTGCTGCGTACGATCACAATCACTAGTGCTTCTGCAAGCAACTCATGCATTCGCCAGAATGCGCCTGTCACGGTAGAGGGTGGTAGCAATGATGCTGCCGAGGCGTCGGCAGCGAAGGAGTCGCAGTTAGCAGATGTCAGCGACGCAGAGTGCGGTGGCTGTCGCAGGGAGCGGTTGGTGATGCTGCCTTCGTGGCCAATGCTCCTGGAACTGCAGAAGGCGCTGGTGTGCTGCGCGATGGTGGAGCGGGAGGTGCCCGATCGGCACACCGACGCGTCGCAGTCGCGACCACGCGAAGCAACGAAGGTTGCATCCACGGAGGCTAAGTATCGTAGGATGCTACGGTGGGTGGGTCGCGCCGCCAGCTTCCTGACGAGCGTGCTGCAGTATTGTAAAACGCACAGCAGCGACCTGCAAGGGGCTGCCGCACGACATCAGTGGCAGCCGGTGTTGCGGTCGTGGAGAGAGCAGGAGGCAGGCGTGTTCGTGCATCGAATGGCTTCCATGATCGCGTTGCGGCTGCTTGGTGCGGCTCAGGCACTCCTTCCTAGTACAAAGCAGCAGGAGGCGCGCGGCGCCGTCAAGCAGATCGCCCTCTCTCTCGAGCATGCCGCTGCTTTGAAGGCAGGTGGTTCGGAGGGGCGCGTAGCTGTCCAGCAGCTTCTTCGAGACCTGAGTGCACTGCTGGCGCCTTTCGTAGAGTGGTAGTGTAGTTGTTTTTCTGCCAGCTGAGCAGTCGATACAGCAGTGGTGCGGCGTACAGGGCAGCGTGAAGGCAACGGGGGTGTGTAGACTTGAGCAGTGTAGCCCCCTTTTTCGCCTATGCGTGTCGCTCTAACTGAGCGGTGCCATTTGCTTCATCGTACCCACACAACTGCCCGTGCATCTCTATGAGCCCGCCCGCCTTCCCCGAAAGCTTCACTAAGAAGTGCACCAGCGACTGATGCGAGGGCCTCACAGGGGGGGAGTTGTTCTGTTTTATCGGCTTCTCTTCTTGTGCTGAACACGCCGCCCACGGGTTGGCGCACACGTGTGCGCGACTGACGCACCAGCTCTCGGTTTTCTGCCTTGTCGTTCGGGTGCTTCCCGCTCTCCTCCTCTTTTCCGCGAATCATCTCCGCCTCCGCTGAATCACACGACTACGCTCGCGATGGGACTGCAGAGGAGGACCACAGCAACAACAGCGATAACGAAGAACGAGAGAACCGTAGGCGAATGCGAGTGTCACACGACACAAGCGGCTCGGAAAAGAACGCGGTTGCCCTCAAGCGTCTTTGTGGTCCACTGGGGCAGAGGGTGAGGTGTGGGGAGAGGACAGCGCCCCGGGCATGAGTCAGTAGAGAAGGGCAATAGCGAAGTTTGACGGCGGCCACGCTACCCTTTCTCCCCCCCCCCGCCTCCCTCCCTGTCTCCTGCAGGCACATAAACCCATACACGCACAGTAGGGTTCGCGTTGAAGCACGCGCACCAATGCACGGCCAGCAGGGAACTCCTGCGGAAGCGCATGGAAGAAAGAGAAAGGGCGGAGAAGGTAAATACAGAGGATGGGGCCACACATCAGTCCCCCACCTCTCCCTTCTCCAGTCTCAACCGCTGAGGAGCGTTGCTGCGTTGCTTTATGATGCATGAAGTCCTCTCCATCAGTCTCGCTCCCATTCCCTCCCGGCCTTCGTGTGGGCCTCACTGCGACCCCTCACCAGTCATTCTAGTAAACTTTTATCTCGGAAGCATCCCGATGCTCAAACGGCGTGGGCTAGCAGGGATTGCTGCAGGGGTGGTGACAGCCTTGCCTACCCCCGCACCTCTCACCGCAGCGTCGCGATGCGTTTCCACCGGCGTCTTCGATCATCCACCCTTTAGCTACCGTCACCAGCACACCTTCAACACCCTGCCGATGCACGACGCCAACCGCTTCGGTGGTCGCACAGCATATCTGCGTGAGATTGGGCCGATCGATCATAAGAAGAAGGGCCGCCTTTTCAAGCGCGACCTCGCCACGCTGCAATTCAACGTGGACGTCTGGTGCGCGCAGCAGTCATTGCGCAAGCAGTGGAAGGGGCGGGACTGGGACGTGGTGGAGATGCCCTTTGAGCTGGCTCCAAAGGAACTGCAGCGCGTAGTGCCGGAGAAGTACACGGACGTGCCGATGATGACGGATCCGGTTCACCACGACTATATGAACATCCGGCGCAAAGTCTTTGATAGGGAGGCTCTGCAGGGGGCCCTGTACCCCAGCGGTGGCGCTGACCAGTCACCGTACCCGGCCATTCAGCGCGTGAACAGGGCTGCCATGACGCTGGACAAGTATCTTTGAAAAGACTCTCCGTGTGTCCAGGCGTGCACCTCCCCCCCCCCCCTCCCAGCGAGAGGTAGGAGGGCGGAGCACGCTCAGTGTATGGAAAGGGTGATCGTAGGGGTGTGCGTGTGTGATGGTCTTCACTGCCCCCCCCCTTCTCCTCCTCCTCCCCGGAGAAGATCGTTGTGGCACCTGACGATGGTCCTGCCGCTGCGTCAGTGAAGAAGTCTCTCCCTCTCTCTGTTTAGATTTGTAGCTGCGACAAATACCGCCTGCCACCTTTTCCATCCCCCTCCCACACCCGCAGCGGAGGAACGTGTGAGCACGAAGAGGGCCTGCAAACGTGTCCCGGATGAACGGCAGCGCACGACTTTTGCCACTTTATGCTTCGCTGTGAGCGCGACACCATCTGTGTGGGCAGTGTAACTCCACTTCTGCGAGAGAGAGGGGGAGCCTTTCTGTGGGCTGGCCGGACCGTAGGCACTGCAGGGCGTCAAGCTTGCCCTCCGTCTCCCTCTCTCTCTTTTTCCCCTCCCCTCACGCCCAGCCGCCTCTTGTCTATTCCTTCGACTGCGAAGAGGGCGGATAGACGACGCTTCAAGGGAAAGAGACTCTTGTTTGCGATCAACCCATACACGCATTTAATGAGACACCTGCACAGCACCGTATGCCGAGCCTGCATCACTCCCCTCCCCCGTAAGACTTGCCGGCACCTTTGTCTCCTTCCATCCCCTCCCCTTTCCTCCCTCCCCCCTCCTCCTTCCCGTTACCCCTACACGCGTACGCCCACGCCACGCGACAGTATCACTACGCGCCGAGGCCCCTCCTTTCTCTGTGATTTGCTCTCCTTTTTTTTTCTCTCTCGTATCAGGTCGGTGTGACAGTTTGCGTGGTGTGCGTATGCCTGTGCGTGCGTGATTGTTTGCGTGCGTGTGTGTGCCCTCAGCGTCTTACCGTTTCTTCGCTTCTGGTCTTCCACGCAGATCCTCCCCTTGCACTGCTGCCCCTCTTCAGTGCTGCAGACGTGCATACATCAACGTCGCAGGCCACACACAGCAACCATGATTGGCCCTAACGAGAGCAGCAATGCCGACCGCTTGGAGTACCTGTACCTCAACCTGGTCGGCCAGACGGTGCTGATCCACACCGTGGACGGGGCCCTGTGCGAAGGTCTCTTCGTTTCGCGAACCGACGCCGATGTGGCCGCGGACGAGGCGGGTGTGTTCATTTCTTTCCCGCGCAACCTGCCCTCGGTGGTGCACAGCGCCCTCGACGCATCGGAGCTTTCTGACGAGACGCGCCTCTTCCGGTACGAGGACATCATGATGATGGAGGCCAAGAACATGAAGTTACGCACCGAGACCCCGGGCGCCGGCCACGTGCACTCCTACCGCGGCGAGCACGACCTCAAGACGCTGGACTGGGCTGCCGAGGGTGCGGATGAGCTGCTGGAGGCTGATAGCCACGTCACCGGCCAGTGGGATCAATTCAAGGCGAATGAGCGGTTCGGCGTCGCCTCGACCTACCGCGAAGAACTGTACACAACGAAGCTGGATGAGTCGAAGCTCAGCAAGGAGCAGATCGCCTACGCCGAACGCACCGCAAAGGAAATTGAGGGCTCCGGAACGCGCAACCTGCAGCACCGCCTCGAACGCACCGATGTGACGACCGAGTATGTGGATGAGGGCTCTATGTTCTCCGATGTGGCACGCGACGCTCGTGGAGGCAAACGCAATGTGCCGGCCACGCGCAAGGAGGTCGCTGCGGCAGCGCCAGTGGCGTCGGCTGTACCAGCCACCACTGCGGCAGCAACCACAGCCACAGTGGGTCGTGGCACAACTCGTCAAGCTGCGCCAGCGCCGCCGCCACCAGAGGAGCCCGTCACCTTGCCACCGCCACCGGTGCCTGAAGTCAGTGCGGTGCAGCACAAGACGGTGTACAGCCCCAACCCGTCGGCCACCCCGTTTGTGCCGCCGCTGAAGAGTTTCCTGGCGAACGTGGCCCACCTAGTGGCAAACAACGACAACTGCTACGCGTGCCCAACGGACTGGCCTGGCGACATCGACTTCTACGACCGCGACGTGTCACACTACTCACGTCCGCAGGCGCCGATGCAGCCGAATATGCACCACAAGTACAACCAGCCCGTCATGAACCCCATGCCGGGTCGCGGTGCCCCCATGAACCACCACCAGCACCACGCTATGAACCCGCATCCCGCAGTGTACAACACAAGCGGCTCGATGGGGGGGCACATAGGCAACCCACACCTACAGCAGCAGCACCCTCAGTACATGGATCCTGGCAACAACAACAACGGCATGATGCCGCCGCAGGGGCCAGGTGCTATGCCAGGTCCATCCCCGGCACGTATGCAGCAGCAGCGCACGAAGACGTCGCAACCTCAGCAACCGGTCCACACAGCCACACAGTCCATCCCGCCTCCTCAGCAACAACAGCCCCACCAGCAGCAACAGGTGTCGGCAATTGATAGCAGTGGCCCTCAGCAGGACCGTGCTGTCTCGGGCGCCAAGAAACTGCGCCGCGGTGGTATGGCCGCTGCGGCGCGCCAGGACGGGGGAGAGGGCGCGCAGGGCGGAAACAAGAAGAGTGCGAAGTAACGCCGGAGTGTTGTCTGTGTGTGTGTGTGTGGAGGAGGTGAAACAACAACAAATTAAGAGAGAAAAGGGATGATGTTGTGTTTGAGGATCACCCCGTTATATTTTATTCCCCATCGCCTCCCCCCCCCCTCCCTTTTCCCTGACAGCCACGCATCAGACCGCAGATGCGATAGAGTTGTGACTGTATGGCTGTGAGAGTGCTGTTGTTGTTTGAGGGGTGAGTGCGTAGGCGTCTATCGGCATGTATGAAGCTCACACGCAGTGGCATTCATAGACATAACGTAAGCATGTATGCATGCCTGCACGCCTAGGTAACTGAAGAAAATGGGAAAAGAAATCAAAATGGATTGCATTCCTTCGACTATGTGTGTGTGGATGGGTGGGTGGGTGGGTGGGTGTGCTTGTGTGTTCAATCAGTTGTTACCACTGTGTTAAACCAGGCGAACCGGTCCTGTTTCCTCTTCTTTCAGGTAAAAAGAAGCGCGAAGGAAGCACACGCACATCGTCAGTCGTAACGCTACAGGAAAAAGAGGCCCACGCTGTGCGTGATGGGGGCGTCGCTCGAAATGACACCAATGAGGCGGCACGCGCGTTGCCACCCCCGCCAAGAAGGAAAAGGCTCGACCCGCACGGGGAGATGCGAAGGACAGAGCGCAGCGCACTTTCTTCTGCACCGCCTTTGGGTGGGCGGGTGTGTCTGCAGGTGCTCTGGCGAGTAGAGCTGCTTGTGATGTCTCTCAGCCGTCGTCTCTTCCCCGACAACGCCTACCTTGGTGGCCACACCGCCGGTTTCCCTAAGCAGGTTTGCCTATTATGGACAAGAACTCGTATACGCCGACTACTCTGCCACCTCCAATGACGCCAGCCCAAGACATGTGCTTGCGGCACCTCTTTCCTCCCCACTCTTTCTGCCCTACCTACCCTCTCCACACATACACACACACGCAGACGGGCGCACAGGGCACCCGCCCATGGCACACAGACTCTGGGAAGCATTTCTGTCTTAGAGAGCCTCCCCACGTGCGTGCATGTGTTTCTTCCTGAGTGCTCAAGATGAGCATCAGCGAGCATCCCGAAGCTGAGGTGCCACCTGGTATGCAAGGAGCAACGGCGTCGCAGCAGCACCTCCTCCTGGAAGGTGCGCATCAGTATTGCTCCGCCTCTCCACAGCCTCTTTCCAGTCACCTCCCACTGTTTGTCTCAGCTGCAGGGGCCACAGTTCCGGACATTGGTGTTGCCGAGGAGGGCAGCGCCTGCTTTGCTTCCTCTGATGACTGCGACACCCCGCGCTATATCCCTTGCAAGGCTCGCTACGCTGTTGGGTCCACCGCAGTCCTCGTTGAGCTACTGCACGATATTGATGATTAGAGGGGAATAAATGCTTCGAGGGCACACACACACACACGTGTGTGGACATTGCAAGCGGCGCAGGCGGGGCCGGGGGGGGGGGGGGGAGATGCAGGTCGAGCACATCTATGGGCGTTGCTGCCTTCGTCTTCCGAGATTAGCTGCACGGGTGCTCTTTGTTCTCCTCTGATACCGCTTCTACGGGCTCTCTAGGGGAGGACAAGAAGGACAAGAGCCACACAAGGGTATCCATCCACTTCATGGGCGTCTTTCCTACCAGCGCATGTGCAGCCCAGGTACATGGGCATCGGTGAAAATACGGACTCGCAAGAGCCGCTGCACACCCCCTTTTCCTCTTCTCGTGATAAACTTGTGCGCGTGCAGTCACCACAGCACAAGAGAAAGCGCATGCGCTACCTGAACATAGGAGAGAAGACAAGAGAGCTAGAAGAGAGTGCAATACGTTCTCTCTGTACCTCGATGTAGTGGTATGAGGCGCCCAACGGCGTACGTCGCTGCTCGCGCCTGACAGATTCAAGCCCTTGTAGCTCGTCTCTCGATGCGTCAGCCTATCCCCCCTTATATAAGCCATCCATAATGTGTGCGTGCGGTGGAAGGCTGAAGGCTGTGCAGGTATGCATGAAGGCGGTTAGCACTATGGCAATCCCGCCATCCTTACGCACCCCAGAGCGTCATCGCCCCTTCCCATTGCATTTCGTGCATCCCCTCTCGTGTTTGAGTGACAACCTTTTCCCCCTCCCAACCCACACCGTGCCACACCACCTCCACATCCCGCTCGCATTTCTTGTCTCACTCCCGCCCCAGAAGAGCGCACATCTAAAAAAGCCTACAGGGACACGCTCTGTGGGTGGTGGTGGATTTCCGTCGACACACTGCGCAATGCCAGCGAAGAGCCAGTTCCTCAAGGGCCTGGAGGACAAGCCACACCACGTCACAATCCCTCTGGAGGACTGGCATCATCTAACGTTCCAAAAGTGCCTGTCCTTCACGCGGCTCTACGGCGTTTCTGGAAGGAGAATTTATGCACAAACTAAGAGTGGCAACATGGAGAACCGGACGTTTCGCATCATCCACGTCGTCCCACGCTTTGTGTCGGAAGCGGAACTGCTAGACAGAGAGAAGCTGCCCCTCATTGCAAAGGAACGCAACCTCGAGTACGCCCGTGTCTGTGACGCCCTCTATGCACTGCAACGTAGACATGCACAGACTCACAGCAAAGCTGTGAGCCGTGTGCCACCTGCTCAGACACTGGACATAGGCGGCGCACTTGCAGAGGTGCTCGCCCTACGCACGACGCCGTGCTTTGGCCTGCACCTTCTCGTCACCGTTCAAAGTGAAAATACTGAGCAACAGAGCGCGTCGCCGGCGCTCAGAGATGTGGCGGCGCGCGCACACCTGAAGCGGCTACCGCTGCCCGTCCTACATCGCTTTATTTCTGAGCTCGCCGCGGTACGCGCGGCATGGGAGCGAGACCTTCTTGCACCCAGTGCGGCAGCCGCTATCCAGGAGCAAGCCCTGTTGGGAAGAGAGGTCATCAATGCGCTTCTCTATCACATTTGCCTCTGGCAGCGCCGCTACCCCCTGGAGCTCTTGTCCGCCGTTCTCTCCTTCTACGACGACCAAAGGAAGCCTTTCTCCCCCGCCACTCCAGCGAGCCGCTTAACACCAGCTCACCTCGAATCCTTACTGGAGGAAGCGCACCGCCTGTACTACCCAGACTTGAGCGACGTGCCGGGCTTAATCCGCTGCGACGTTTTCATGACCTACCCCCATATGCCGCTGGAGGAACAGCGGCAGCTGATGCGCAAGATCGCCGCGGCTGTCGCTCACCGTGAGGCCGCTGGCAGCCTGCGACACCAAAGTACCAGCATGGGCGCCGAAGAGGACTGTGCCACCGACAACTTGTTTGGACACTCTCGCACTCCTCCCGACCCACAACTTCTTCTTCGCTCCTTCGTGGTGGACGGTGCTACGGTCATACCGGAGCGCTTCTGCACTGATATGTCCACGGAGAAGTACCACACAATGCGAGATGCCTTTGAGCTCCACAAACATGACGGTGTGCGTCGCTTGGCTGCGCAGGACTACGGCAGGACGTCGACCAACCTTACCTCGCTTCCTCCTCCCCAGCCGGCAGCATCGCCGATGGGGTGCCGTCATAGCTAAGTGACGGCATTTTTGCCTCTTTACGCACGTGTGCGGAAAGCCCGTCTGCAGGTGTGGGTGCGCGTACCCCTCCCCCTCTATCTATCCCCATCAATCACCACCGCCTCTGGTCATTTGCGGTGCGCTCTCAGACTGCATCGAATGGGAAGGACACAGCCGCGGGACGTTGTCACACAGAGGCCACCACGCACTCTCGTGAGGACGTGTAAACACAGACAAGACTGCGTTTTTCGCGCTTTTGATTACTGCAGGGTTCTACACTGAGGGGAGGGAGACAAGAGGTCCGGAGAGCGGGTGGGGAACGCGATCGCCACAACGTGCCCTTTCCACCGGCACAGAGAGAGAGGGGGGGGGGGGCAAGCGGAGAAGAGGAGGCCTCTTTCCCTTGCCCTGTGCGCACGTGGGTGTGGGTGTGCTTGTCGACTTGTGTTCTTCGAGGGTCGATCCTGTTGTGCTCCTTTTCTCGCTCACCTCTCTGCTCATGTGTGTGGGTGTTTGTTTATTTGCTTTCATCATACTCTTCCTGCTGCCTGCTACTACTGCCTGCTACTGCTGCCTGCTGGGCGCCCTTGCGCCGGCACTCCTCCTCCCTGCTCCGCCTGTTGGCTCCGTCCTCTTTGCCCTCCCCGTCCATTTCGCCGTCGCCTCCACGACTCTGCGGCGTTTTCCTCCTCTCTTGCTCAATCAGAAAATGGCGGCGGTTGTGGGCAAAGGGAGGGATGAGAGAAGGGGGCGGAATTACATGAGGGATGGCAGTGGTTGCACCTGTCCACTCCCCCCCCCGCCGCCCTCGCTCTCCCCTACTCGCGGTGCACTTTTTACCCCTCCCCCCACCTCTTATCGTGTCTCCCACCCCCTCGCGCAGACGCCGTCGCCAATCTCAGAGTGACTCCTTGTTTGTTTTTGAGTGATCTCTCTGCCCCTCCCCTTCAGTTCACCACCTCCTCCTCTCCCACGCCACCGCCTCTTCCCCCACATGTGACTGTGCGCACGAGTTCACGATCCCGCGAGACTCACGCAGTTCGCCCTCACCCACCAGGCGCCGTAGGATGGGGAGGGCAAAGGGCCACATAATCCCTTCGAAGGGCCGTAAAGAAGGTAGGCGCTGCCACGGCCCCCAAAAGGCGGCGAACGTCGCCGTGTGAAAAGCTGCCAGGGGAACACATACGCCACGTTGCAGGCAGAGGAGGCGAGCAGGCGACTCCCTCGCGGATGTGAGTGTCTGTGCGCGCTGGCGATAGGCCTGTTCATCCCGCAGCGGTGTCAGCGCCTCCGGAGGAGGAAGGGTGCAGGGTGGATCAAAAAGGTCCAAAAAGCACGAAACGACACACACGCAGCGCTCTGCACGACTTCGCCCTTGCCGCGGCCAATTGTTTGGAATCGCTTCCCCTAGCGTTGACCTTCTTCTCTCTCACCCCCTCCCCGCGTATCCGTGCCCAATCCAGAGACATGAAGAGCAGCAAGGGAACACGGTAGCAACACAGTCCACAAGGGTAGTCATGTGCACATGCGTAAGCCCACAGGTGGACGTCTCCGTGTGTTTCGTGAGACAAGAGGCGAGACGGCAGTTAGGCGTACTACCGTGCCGCTTCTCTTACTTTCTCTCTCGATGGAGCGACCATGATAGCCCCTGTTTGGCCAGCAGTGCGCACCCTCTTGCCACCGCCGCTATTCTGCCTCCCCGCTTCGCTCAGGATGAACCCCAGACACAAATTATGCCTGGCCACAACTCTTGCTGCTGCTGCTACTCCCATTCTGCGACGGGGCCCTCGCCCCTCCTCTTTTTATAATCGCCGCCATGGCCTCCGACACAACAATGACACACGTAATAAAACGAGCAACAATCGCCCTCTGCTTGTAGTTACTGCCATTCCTCCCCACACACGCCCACACACACACAAGTACTCCACTCAAGCCACATCCGCCGCGCCGTGTCCTTGCCTCGCTGCTACTCGCAAGCGTACAGCCTCGCTATTCCCCATCGATACTTGATAGGGTTTGTCTTCAGCCGTCTTCCCTTCGACCCTTCCTTCCTTCTCCCTCCCTGCACACCGCGTCATCGAAATGCAGGCAGTACTCAGTCAGATTCACAAGGCCAATATGAAGGCCCTTATACTGAGTCGCATGAACGTTACCATGGTCGTCCTGGACGGGATTGCAATGCTGATGCTGATCATCGCGTGGGCTGTGACCGTGAAGAAGGAGCAGGGTGGCGTGATGGCGCGCTATGCGGCCAGCATTATTGGGTTCATTCTACTCGCCATCACCATGACGCTCTCTATCCTGGTGCAGCGCCTTCAGCCGCGCCTCTCTCTTTTATATGCGCACCAGATGATGGCGGTGCTGACGCTCATTCTCAGCTCCATCAGCATGGGCATGAATGACGTAGTGGTGGATCTCTGCAACCGCGGCAAGCAGGTGGAAAAGACGCAGTGCGGCTCTCACATTGTCGAGACGATCGCTGAGGTTATCGTTGCCCTCACCATGGTCTTCGACTACGGATCCTCGCAGCAGCGCATTGTGACCTTCATTGACAAAGGCATCCTAGATGGCATCAAGGGCCGCTCCAACGCCGGCGGCATGACCCAACTCCCCTAGACGGGGTGAGCAACGGAGATGACAGCGGGTGAATGCGTCCGCTGTGTTTGTGAAAACGCAGGTGGGAGAGAGGAGGACGTGCCCCACATGGAGGCTACCCAGCACAGTGCACCTCCTCCTCCTTTATTAATCTTGCTCGCCAGCACCGCACGAGGGGGCAGGGGGAGGGGGAGGGGGGAACAAGGCATGTGGGTGTGGGTGTGGGCAGGCGGCGAGGTGTTTAAAGTGCAAGAACCACCATGTAACGCATACACGCGCTGGAGCCCACGCGCCCTGATACTCGCCCGATGAACATTTTCTTCGCATCCTCCCTTGCGCGATCACCGATTCACCCCCCCCCCCTCTCTCTCTCTCCTCACCCCCTGCGCGGGTGTGGAAGGCGGCGGGATACACATATACGCCTACAGAAGCGCCTTGTGCAGGTGTGGCGACTGTGACTGCTCAGCCCCTCTTTCGATCCCCCTCTCTTTCCTGTTTTGCTTCCCGTAACTTTTGTCTCTCTCTCTCTCTTTCATATTTGCGTGTGCTTCGTTAGACATGCCACACCCATGCGTGTAGTTCGTCTTGTGTATGCTGTCCTGAGCCACCACTGTTGTGTGCACGCGTGTTGTCACTGTTGGCTGCTGTTACTATCGTTGCTGTTTGTTCCGTCAAGTAACGGACCAGCACAGTCTCTCTTGCTGTCTCCCTCGCCCCCCACCCACACACCTTCTCTTGCTCTCTCACCCTCAGCGCTGCCTCTCTATCTTGCTACGTTTCTTCCTCTCCCCCCATCCCCACTTCAATCCTCTCGATGTGTGTGTGGGTCTATGCGCGTGTGCCACGGAGGTTTCTGCGGTGGCGACGCGCGCGGGGGGAAGAGAGACGCGCGGCGACGACTAGAGATAAGAAAACAAGCGTAAGTCAGAGACAGGAAGAGAGATCAAAAACACACAAGAACGTGTGCGTGTTGCTGTTGCTGTTCCCGTCAAACACCTCGTGTTCCCCGCACGGCGCCTCTCTCTCTCTCTCTCTTGGCGTGTGTTGGTCTCAGTGTGAGCCTCGATGTGTGTGTGTGTGTGTGTGGGTAGGTGGGTGTGGGTGTGTCCTGAGCACGTTGATCCCCGTCTTGTGCTGCGGTGCCAAGGCAGGAGGAAACGATGGATACGCACCAGTTGTGGGCTTCAGCTCACACACACACACACACTCTCGAGCGCTCTTCTCAGAGTCGATCAATTATGTGACGAGGAGGGGGGGGCGGTAAGCGAGCGCTTAGAGCGCCATCTGAGTCGTCAAGTGGATCACACGCCGCACTTCAGCTCTTCTTTGTTCTTCCTAAGACGCCTGCGCTGCAGGAGAAAAAGCGGCGTCTTGAGGTAACGGTGCGGAATGTAAGAATGAAGATGACGGGCGGTGCCATGCGCTAATGATCGAAACTCATGTACGATGCGAGGCGTATACCCTTCCCGCCGTCTTCCATACACCCACAGGCCCGGTGTCGCCTCCCTCCCTCCCTCCCGCCTTCCTCCTCCTTCGGCCCTCAGGTGTATGCGCGCTGCCAACGGTTCTGCGTCACTCTCCTCCCACTTTCCCTTCTCTTCACTGCCGTACCCACCGCCAGGCATACCTTCACTCTCGCAGCAGTTGCAGCACACTTCACTGCCTCGCCCGCCTACCCGCCCTCCCCCCGATGCGGCTTCAATAGAAAGAAGGTCAGCGCACTCACAGGCCCGCATTCGCCAACTGGGGAAGCGCAATGTCCACGTGGGACGAGCGAGCAGAGCCGCTGTGGACTCTCCTGGTGTGCATGCCGGAGTGTCAGGCAGCGCATGCCCGCATCGTTCGTGAGCTGCGCGATGATGGCGTCAACATTGTTGAGCACCGATTCACGCTGACACTCGATCAGGCCCTCATCATTGTCCAACAGTACGCGCACCTGCGGCGGCGCGCAACAGAGCCCCTCTTGTCTACGAGTGCCGCCACGGAGGCAGAGGTCGTTGAGACGTCGCTGCAGTCGCCCCTGCCGTCGGGATGGTCGGAGCTGCGGCACCGGCGATGGATAGAGACGTCATCTCAGCAATCGTCCCGGCGACAGCAGCGCCCGCAACCGCAACAACAGGCGATGTCGCCAGCCGCGAGAGTGGCCAGCTCCTGGCCAACATCATGCGTCTCGCTCAAGGGCATCGAGCGCTCCAGCAACCGCGCTCCTCACCCGTCTCCACGCCTGGCAAGGTGGCAAGAGGCGCTCGCGAGGTGGTGCCCCACCATCACCACCGTTTTCTGCTCTGCCATCTCTCCGAGGAAGGGCAGAAGGTGGCAGCGGCGCGAGCCTTGAGTCGACGTTGCCTAGCGAACACACCGCTCAAGCCGTAACGACTGCTATCACCGCTGACACAAACTCCACCAGAACAGTCGCACCATGGCTGTATCGGCGCTCTTGTGCTGGCGTGCTCTCCTCGCCGTCGGCAGCGGCATCGCCTAAGCTCTGTACCACCGGCAAGGATGGCCACATGTTCAATGCAGATCCACAGGTCCGACAGAAGGTAACGTCTCTCCTACAGGGGGGGCACAGTGTTGGTGCTACTCTTGCGCGCTGTCAACGCTGTCGAGCGCCTGGTGCGCCTGACTGGCCCAGAGGATCCTCTCGAGGCACAGCGCGTTGCACCGGAATCCTGGTCTGCTCGCTACGGTATCGACGAAGCGCGGATGGGCGTGTACACGCCAGGAAGCCTCGCAGATGCCCGAGTCGCCGTGCAAGCCGTCTTCGGTGAAGTGTACGCGCACCCGGCAGCCCACACCAAATCCCCACTGTCATTGCCAAATCGACTAGCGCACAGGGCCGCAGCGACATCGCCGGCCGTCGCAGACTCACCAGCAGCTCCGCTGAGCTTTGCTCAGATCCTCCCTACGCTACGCGCTGGAGTGACAATGGAGTAACGTATTTCGTACTACACCGGCGTGCAGCTCCCATCGGCGTCGACTGCGACAGCGCTCGTCACGATCTCGACTACAGTAGGGGAGGGTCTTGGTGCCGTGGCCTTTGCAGAGCGAGCTGCCACCGACGCCGATGGGAGCATGATGTCCGCTGTAACAATGGTTTCCAACGCTTCCACATACCCGAGTACCGCCCCGCAGTACCCACAGCGCCAAGAGAGGCTTAACGAGCTAGAGGTCCTGTTGCGCGGCCGCGTAGGGAGCTGACACAATACGTACATGCACACGTGCGTCCGCGTGTGTGTGTGTGTGTGTGTGTGTGTGTGTGTCGCGCCGTGGAGAGTACAAGGAGAAGGCCGCAACGAGAGGAACAGGAGTGAATAAGGATGTACACAATATGGAATAATGCTATGGACGTAGTGCATACCTATGCTTCTGGGTGGAGGAGGGAGTGGAGACGGTGGAGAGGGACAGCGACGCTTGCGCGCAGCTCCATCTCTCTCCCCTCGTGTTTCCCGTCCCCCCCCCCCCACACCCACACACACGCTCCTCGGCTATGAGTTCATTAGTCCACGAAAACAACGCTAATACTCACTTTAGCTCCGCTATGTCACTCACCTGCGCCGGAAGATTCTGCGTAGTCGTTAGATGTGCAGATGGTAATGCGGTGCTCTCTCTCTCCTACTCGGCTGCAATGCCCCTTGCCTCCTCCCACCACCCCAGCGGCTTCGTATGCTTGTCATTCTCGGCCTCGTGTTCGTGCTCGGGTGGAGGGGGGGTCACACATGTCGTGCCCTTTTCCTTTCATGTATCCCAAATTTCATATCGCTCGCTCGCTTCTTCCTTTCCCTCCACTACCACCATCGCTCCCTCTTGCGTGCCTCTCTCCCTCACTCGGTGTGCACGCGGCTGCGCAGTATCGCCGGATTCCACATCGCCTTTTTTTCTAGTTTTGGTTTTGGTTGTTTTGGGCGCATTTGTGTGCGCTCTGGCTCGACTGCAACCTAAACTGAGCCCTCCTTTTGTCCTACGTGTGTGTGTGGGTGTCTGTCTGCCTGTGTGTGTGTGTGTGGGTGTCCCTGAAAAAGGGGGCTGTTCCCCCCCCCTCCTCCAGTCATCTCTCTTCCCCTCCACATTTGCCTCTCCTTCTCTCGCTTGCACAGGTTTCCTTCTCCCTCCGTGCCCTCTACTACAGTGGCAGGGGCTTGCAAGAACTCTTCCCATTGTCGTGACTGCTGTCGTGGCGTGCCGCTTGTGCGTTCGTCTTTGCTGCTGTTGCTTCCCCCACCCCACCCCCTCAGCCCCGCAGCCGAACAGGGCGTTCTCTTGTGGAGCCTTTGTGTGAGTGTTAGTGTGTGTGTGTGTGTGTGTGGAAGCGCAACGAAAAGCCCTCAACGAGGAGGCGGCCCGTACGGTGTATCTGCGCGCTCGTCCGCGTCCCCGCACACCCACCCACATCGATCTCCCGTTCACCGGCATAAATACATCAGCGCTGTCCACCGCGATACGAGGGGCACCCGTCGCCATAGTCCCCAGCAGAGTAAAAGAAGACACAGCAAGCGAGCGTAGCGCGATAGACACAAAGAAGGGGCGGCACCTGCGCACACCGCGAGAAAGGCTCTCATCTGGGCCGCGGCCAGTCCTCCTCCCCTCCCTTCAGTGTTGAGCGCCACCTCCACCTCTTGTTTCTCTCGCCCCCGCTTGTTTGCCCTTTGCCACGTCTCATTCGCGCGTCGCTGCCATCGCCATTGTCGTCATGAACAAGAATTACCCGGGCCGCATCACGTCCGCCCCCCTGACGCAGCAGGCGCGGGGGATGTCGCTGCGCACCAGCGCATCGCCGAGCTTCCTGGACCGCGCACAGTCTGGTAGCACAGGTACAGGCGCTAGCGCGCAGCAGCCGCACCACCACGGCACCCTGCCTCGTGCGCCGCGGGCGAAGCCGACTACCTCGGTACAGGCCCCCGCTCCAGCACCCCCACCACCCAAGGAGGAGATGGAGGAGGAACGTAGCGACGCTGCTGAAGCCGCCTCGTCCGAGGTCTCCTACCCGGAAGACCGCGTCTACAACGTGGAGGACTTCATCAAGCTGCGCAGGTGTCAGACGCAGGTGCCGCGAGAGGTGATGGAATATGCGCGTGCTATGTGGAAGGAAATGCCGGAGAATATGGACGACATGGAGAATAACTCCCTACGCGACAACCTCTTTCGCGAGCAGAACGCCTCGACGATGTCGAAGGTGATGACAGACCGGAGGATCAACAACGAGGTGCTGGGCATCCTCGGCAAGGTCACGGCGTCGAACCTAGAGAAGATGAAGAAAGAGCTGACCGACCTCCCCATCCGGCAGTCTACCAAGGAAGAGATCGATGAGGTCATCAAGGTATTCTTTAACAAGTCAACCAAGCCGGAGGATAGCTGCTACACGAACCTGTACGTGCAGCTCATCGCGCACCTCATCTCCTCCATCGGCGAGCGCGAGGAGGCCGGCCGCATGATCCGCAACGAGGTGCTTCGTCAGTGCCGATCCACGTTCATGAACTCTGGGGCAGATGCGGTGGAGCTTGAGAAGCGGATGGCGACCATGTCACCAGAGGATGCCGAGATGGAGCGCATACAATTCTCGGGCAAGCAGAAGGCAAACATTCAGTTCCTTGGGCTAATGTTCAAGAGCCGGCTGGTCCGCCAGAAGGTTGTGCACGCCGTGTTGGACTCGCTGCTCTACGGACCTGGCCACCGCCGCCACATCCCAACCGACTACAGCCTCATCCACTTCATGGAGTTGCTGCAGGTGTGCGGTCCTCATCTCGATGCCGCTTTCTACGAGGACCCGCTCCCGCGCTACCGTGAGACGATCACTGAGCTGAGCATCTCACACCCACAGAAGCGCATCCAGTTCCTGCTACAGAACTTCCTCGAGACGATGAACAACAATTGGGTCCCGCTGCACGGCCCCGGCGCACGCCGCACCGAGGGTGGCGGCAACGCCGCGCAGAACAGCACCAACAACAACGGTGCTGGAGCGCTGGCGAATACCAACGGTCGCGGCGGAAACGTGTCCGCCATGCCACCGGTGCCCGTGCCGGCCCAGGAGGCGCAGCCCAGGGTCCCTGACTATGAGGAGTTCTCAAAGGTGATGGATGACTTCTTCATGAGCAGCTCCGTCGACGAGATCGTCTCCATCATGTCGTCGATTCCCCCTGAAGTGGTCGTGGTGTACTGCGCCAAGTGGCTTGGCCGGTACATTAATACATACAAGTACACGGCAGAGCGCACCCGCCTCGGTGAGCTGTTCGAGACCTTAATGAAGAAGGGCGCCCTCACCATGGGGCAGGCGCAGGAGGCGCTGCTGCAGCACGTGCAGAAGTCAGCAGAGGAGGAACTTTTCACAGACATCCCAAAGTACTTCGTTCACTGGGCCTCGCTCATCCGGCACGGCCACAGCGTGTTTCCGTACTCGCTTCACACGAAGGTACTGAACATGCTCGTAGATAATCACGTGAGCATCGAGGTAATTGCCAACATGGTGCGCGATGTGGAGGCTGACACAAAGCCTGACCAGTTGAAGGACCTGAAACCCCAGGACCGCTTCCGCGTGCTGCAAGCGCTTCTGCGCTACACCCCACCCATGTTCGCTCACGATTCGGACGACGACCAGCAGCAAAAGCTAACTGTGCTAGATGTGGTTGGCACCATCGACCCCGAGGTCACGTACTTTAATGAGCTCTGCACCTCGTACGATGACGACAACTTTCACGCAAGTCCGGCCCTGAGCGACATGCAGAAGCACAGCCCGTTTCTCTGCGCCTCGGCCTTCTTCACGTTTGTCCGATACGACGTGAACTTCCTGTGCTCCCAGTATAAAGAGTTGCTGCGCAAGATCTTTACTGCACGCCCAGCTGACACGCTGCTCGTGGAGGTGTACCTGCAGTGGAAGAGCCTCGGGTGCTCACACCGGTTCCTCTTTGCCTTCATCCGCAAGGTCCTAGATGTTGTAAACAACCGCCTAGACGTGCTGAACAAGCTTGCTGCACAGCTGCGCACTACCTTCAAGGAGGACATGCTTGTCTCACTGATGGAGGACGCAATCAAGGAGCGGAAGTGAGTAGGACTGAGATAAGGAATGGGGAGGGGTATGAAGAGGACTTTTTATTTTTTCCCCGCTCTCACTCTCTCCCTCTATCCTCTCCTGTGACACGCTCACGCCCGCGTTACTACACACGCTTTGTCATGGTGTGTGTAGTATCGAGTTGCCTTCTTCACTTCGCGATGTTTTCGTTGAGCGGTGCGCGTGTGGGTGGCTGCACTCTGCTGCGTGCCGGTCGCTTTTCTCTTTGGTTGTTGTTTGCCTTCACTTCGCAGTGCTTCGTGGTGCTCTCTCTCCCTCTTCCTCTCCCTCCTTCTCTCTCCCGGAGGTCTGGCGTTTGCGGACCATTGCTGCCAATGACAGTTTGGATGAGGGCGATGTCGACGGACGCTCGGCTGCCTCCTCCACCGCCCCCCTCCCCTTCCCCACTTTTGTCGTCTCTTCTCTCTCTTTCATGTGCGCAGGCGCTCGTGTGCTTCCCGCCTGCGCCTCTCGCTTGCCGGAGCCTGTGCCCCACCTCATCCTCTCGCGTTGCAGGGCTGCTTCGTCTCCAGGTAGTCGATGGGCTGAAGGGGGGAAAGGGGGAAAGACTGTCCATAACGCTGGTGGTGATGGTGATGGTTTGTTGGGGGGGGCCGAGGAGATGCGAGATGACTGTTGGCCTGCCTCTTCGCTCGCGGGTGTGAGTGCCTTCTTTCCCACTTGGCCAGCTAGTTGGCTGCATACGGTCTCCATCTCCTCCCTCTCTCCCTTGTCAAGGCGCTCTTCCATCCCCCTCAGCTGAGCACCTCAGCGAGAGAAACGAACAGGTGACCGTGTCCCTCGCTGAGGTGCTCGGCTGGCATTTTCTTCTTGCTCGCAGGCAGCTATGAGAGAGGTAAAGAGAGGCGTGTGTGAAGGGGAGGAACGGACGAGGGTTGGCTAAGACCGCGACTGGCGATGGCTTTCATGCAAGGGACTGTGTGCGGAGAGGCGGGGAGCTGGAAGGAGAACACACTTTACTTCTGCATCTACCTGTCTGGGGATGTGTCTGTCGCCGGGGGGAGGGAGAGGTGCAGTCAAGTACAGGTAACTAACGTACACCTATTTTCTAGCTCCCCCCCCACCCCACCCCACCTTTACCCTTTTCTTCTTTTCTCTCTCCCGCGTGTGTGTGTGTGTGTGTGTGTGTGTGTGTGCGTGTGTGTATTGGCCAGCAGCACTGCCGTCTCGGAAGCCGTTCGCCCCCTTCCCCCCCCCCTTCCTCTCTCTCTCTCTCCTAAGGGCTGGTGTACTTGGACATTAATGCTGGTCAAGCGGCGGCTCCTGCGCTGATGGCGGAGGCGCCCCTTGACAACTTATGTGCGTATGTAATTGGGTCGATGTTCGCGTTTGTATTGCCTCGCGCAGGTGTGTAGGGAGTAGGGTATATGGACAACGAGGGATATGGAGAGAAGAGTGGGGAGGCGGCGAGCAAGCGAGCAAACTAAAAAGATGCATCAATGCATCTGTACGCACAACCTGGGTGGTCGTAGGCACCTACCCTCTCTCCGTGCATGTGTAGCGTCGCCGCACCTGTCCAGCATGCATGCATGCATGCATATAGCGGCACTTTTGCACGTAGCTCATTGTATATGGTATGTGCCTCGCCGACCTGTATCCTCTCAAATTGTCGGCGCATGACAGCGCTCGCTGTCGTTGAATGTGTATGCGCGTCGTTGCTGCCGAGATGCCGTTGCTTTCTCGTTGTTGCTGTTGAGCGGACACAGTGGATGTCTGTGCTCTGTCCGTCGCGTCCTCTCTTCCTCCCTCCCCCTTCCCTCTCTTTCCATCGATCTTGTCTGTGCAGGCGGTCCTTCACATGCCCATGCAAGGTGGGGGGAGGGGAGGGGGGGGGGGTTGAGACGTCTGCGTCACGTCTATGCGCGTTGTCTGTTTGTCTGTTGTTGTTCTCCCCTCATTTCTCGCGCTCCGTCTCTCAACGCAAAGAACGAGAAGACCCCCGATTTGTGCGGAAAGCGCCGGCCCTCGGTCTCTGCGTGCGGCCACGTGTGCATCTGTGGTCGTCTCACCCACCCACCCACCCCCTTCCCACACACGCACGCAGACAAGTGCAGCACCAGCGTCGATGAGCAACGGCGAGCCACACCGACAAGGGAGGTGGACACCGAGATGGAAGAGCCAGTGAGGATGCCGCAGGAAGAGATGGTCACTCGTGTGTTGGTCTCCCCTTCCACCTCCTCCTCCCGTCTCTTTTCGTTCCCTCCCCCCCCCCCTCCATCCTCTCTGAGGAAGAGGAAGGTGTACATGCATGTCTGTCTGCCCATGAACCACCTCTCACAACCCCCGCCGTCTCCCTCCCCCGTTGTTCTTGGCATCAAAACAGGCACAAGCGTACCGCTGTGCGCAGGTGCATGTGCGTCTCAGACATCAGCGAACCGCCATCTCCACCGCATATGACAACCGCGCAGCAGACACACACACACACACATATATATATATGTGTATGTGCATGCATTCCGCTCTAGATCATCAGCAGTCTCACGATCATCTCCCCCTCCGCCGTCGCCGCCCCCCCCCCCTCCCCCCTCCAGCTCACCCAAAATTCTCTTTTCTCCCCTTCTGTTTTCTCCTGGGAGGCGTCTGTTAGTCGCGGTCACGACCTCAGGGCAGCTAATTTAGCGTACCAAATTGGTGGGTTTGTCCTTGTGTTCCCGGGGCCCCCAAGCGCACTCGCGAGCTCTTCTGCGCACTCTTGCACCCACTGCATCCGCTCCCACCGCCGCCCACTCCCTCTGTCATTCTGCATGTGGCACCTACCACCGTGCAAATCCACCCATGATATCACTTCTTCCTCTCTCGCCGAGTCCTCTTCTGCCGTCACGCCATCAGCGCTGAGCGAGGATGTGGCAAGTTTGCTAGCGTGGGGCCGACGCGCGCTGCAGGCGCAACGGCAGCAGCGACGGGTCTCACGCACCAGTCTCGCGTGTCCTGACCAATCATCGGTGTCACCGAGGCCACCGCCACTGTGGTCCTCGGCCGCGTCCGTACCCACTCCTGTACCTCCGGGAGCCCATAAGCACTCACGGTGGCTACCTACGGAAAGTCTGAAGGCGTCGGCAAGCACCTCTGACGTCCTGCGCACAGCTGTGGATACAGTGCATACCGTTGAGCAGGCGCGAAAGCGCCTCGCTCAGCTCGAGGAGTTGGCGGCGGCAAACACGCGTGTGTTCGAAAGTCGATGGGCGCTGCTGAGTCTCGGCCGCGAGCGGCTGCTGCGGCTGCACCGTGAGCAGCATGAGGTAGAAGCTCCATCTCCGCGCACTCGCGAGTTTCAGCGGCTTACCGTGACTGCGCAGGCCATCGTGGAGGGTGAAGCGTCGCTGAAGGAGATTTTGCGTGGAATTCATCGGGGTCTTGCCGTGTTGTACCAGCAGCACCACAATCATCATGTGGAAGGTGCGAACTACCCATCATCGACGCGGCATCAACGCAATGCCCTGGTGGAATCAAATTACGTGGGCAGTTCGTGCAACAGTGAAGAGGGTGCAGAAGTGGAGGAAGGCGCCTCCGACTCCCTGCGCAGTCTTGCGGATGCTGTGGTGCGTCGCACCCGCCTCGTGGTGAATGCACATCTTCAGTGGCAGAGAGCCCGCGCAGAGCAGCAAAGGGCAGCGGCAGCGCGGCTGCAGCAGCGCACCGAGAGTGAACGGGCGCTGCGGCAGCAACTAGAAAGGCTGAAGGCTGCCTTGGCGGAGGCGACCGAGCAAGAGACCCACGAACGTCGCCGGCTGGCGGAGTTGCGTGCACAGTGCGCCGCGGCTGAGCGGGCCGCTGCGTTACAGAATGCCTCCGCGCTGCGAGAGGAGGCTGCTAAAGAGGCACTGCAGCGCCTTCAGCAACTGCAGCAGCACGTCACTTTGCAGAACGACATTGCACGTCAGGAGCTGGCGGCCAGCGAGACCCGCTATGACCAGGCGAAGGTAGCGTACGACGTGGCCATCAGTGACCACCGCGCTGCTGAGGAGGCACTCGCAGCAGCGCAACAGGCATGCCGTGACTCAAAGCGACGACGTGAGGACGCGGAGAGCGGCCTTGTGCAAGTGCGGCAGGCGCTGAAGTCGATTTCTGACAAATTCGCTGCGCTGCGCGCGCAGCGTGCGCAGGCAGCGGAAGACTGCACTTTGGTCGACGAAGCATTCAATCAGAAACGGCGCGCGCGTGATGGCTTGCTGGCCGGTGAAAAAAGCGAAGCTAGCAGTGGTACACCCACTACCCTCCCTCTGAGTGGCTCGAGTACAGCAGACAGTGCAGCGGAACGCTACGCGGTGCTTCAGCGAGAACTACCGCGGTTGGAAGAGCACTTGCAGCACATCGTAGGGGAGGTGAGCGCTCTGGAACGGACCGAGGCTGGGCTACGAGACACGCTGGGAAGGGTGATGGGCGCGCTCGGCCTGTTGCGCCGACAGAAAACAGCCCTTGAGGCGTACCTTGCGTCCCCCGACAATGGCGTCGACGACGCCACTTCGCGCTGTGGCACGGGAGACGGGGAACAGTAAACGGCCTGTGGTGAGGTGAGCACGTTCGTGTGGTCACGAAGGGGGAGAATTTATCTGTAGTACTCGCTAGTGAGATGACGCTAGTGGGGAAAAGGAAATGGCTAGTACAGTTGAAGAACACACGGCGCTCCTTCTCCGTGTATCTTACTGCCTACCTCCCTCCTCCTCCTCCTCTCCCCTCGTCGTTGCCGCATGTCAGTCCAGCCGCTTCATTCTTTCCACGTCTTTATTTCACTCGCATTGCCATTCTCTACCGCAACGCACATGCCCATCTTCTCCCCCCCCCCCTCCCACTCGATCTTGTTGTACACAACCGCACGAACAATTGCAACGCCCTCCCCCATCAGCATCGTCACGGCTGCTCGCTCGGGGATAAATACAGGCGAGTGGGGACTCAAGACGACCGTGTATCCTTAGTGGGAGGTGGAGGTGCCAACTGCACTCTTCGCCTCGTCTCTTCTCATCCTCCTCATCCACGCTCCCACTCCTTCTCTTTCGCTCTCTCTGCCTCGCTCACCTGTTGATGGTCCGGCTGCGTCACTACGCTACGTAGCACATCACCACCCGAGCAGGCCACGCACATAGCGCACTCATTCGCCTATACAAGAGTGGTGCTCTCTCTCTCTCCCTGTATTAGCTGGCCTTTGCGGCGCCAGATGAAGTTTCATCTCCACGTGGTGGACGGCAACGCCCTCGCCAGTAGCGGCGCGGAGCCGAACTCGTCTCCACCAACCGCGACGCAGGCGACAGCGGTGATGCTCTTTGCTCACATGACGTTGCGGTGCGGCCACCTGAGTGATGTGTTGGTCGTGAGCGCCAGCACAACACCCGCTCTCGCCCGGGCAGCGGCGCTTCAGCCGCAGCAAAACGAGCTCCGCTCTGGCGCCGCACAGCTGAGTAACGCCGATGCCTCGGTGAGTGAGGACACGCATGTGCTGCAAATGGCTGGCAAGGTGCTGAGCGGGGCCCTCGATAGGGGCGCTGCCGTCGACCTTCCTTATATGGACAACGACGGCGGCGATGCTCGCATCGCCCCTTACGCGTACTTCAACTCCTCCTTCTCCGAGGCAGAGCTGTCTCTGCGCCGCGCCGTGTGCGTCTTGGCGGAAAGCGGTACCGCGGCGCTGCCGCCATACTTCGACCTCATTGCCACAACGGACTTAGTCACGTTTGACTACATTGTCGAGTACTATCAGCAGCAGCGCGTGCGCCACGGCGGTGCGGTAACGAAGGGCCGAGGCACAAAGCCGGTCGGTGTGATGCACATTGTCGCCGACGATCCGTCGCGAGCAGCGCTGGTGCTGCAGCGGGTGGTGGAGCTGATGCTAAAGCGCAGTGGCTGGACCTTTTCCGTGGATGCGCACACAGCGGAGGAGGAGGAGAAAGCGCTTGCTGCTCAGACAGACGAGGACGAGGATGAAGATGGCGATGACGAGAATGGCGGCAGCGGCGGTGGCAGTACGGCCGGCGGTCGCGGCGGTGTCGTTAGTGCTGGCACTGGCGGTGGCAGTGTGCAAGCCGGAGCCCGCAGTGGCAGTGCGGACAGCTGGGTGAATCACATTGATGAGGCAGTGCACCTCTTTGCGCAGTTGTTCGGCGTGGATGTTTTGGTGACTCTTGTGTAGGCAAGATATGGATGGGTCTGCTGGGCAGGAGTTAGCACCCGGTTCTCCCGTTAAGGAAGGAGGTGGCCCACTCTACCGCTCTGGGTACATTGCAGACGGCAACATCTCTGAAGCCTGTGGTGAGGTAGTGAAGCGGTGGGGGAGAGGAGCGCCCCACCCCCTTGGTGACATGCGGCTCTCGCTGCATGTGCATACGTGTGGGTACATGTCGTTGCGCTTAGATGCCGCCGCAGCTGCTGCGCCGGTCCCCCCCCCCCTCCCCCTTCTGCCTCTTTAAAAGGAAAAAAAATACGACTCTACGCACGCGCACGCACCACTCCAAACTCCGTGAGAACCACGTGATGGGGGTGGTGGGGAGGAGTAAACGGCGTGGAAGCGTAGCGAGCGAGTAAATGGCAATGGTGCCTATTTCGCGTCTCAGCGCCAGAGTACATCGCTGCTTGAGGAGTGGCGGTTGTGCGTTGACGTGTCTCCACGCCTCACCCACCCCCCTCTGCCAGCCTTTCGTCCCTCCCCGCCCAGCGAACTCGTACGTAGCAGCCACACTAAAGGACGCCTTCAGCACACCCCTTACAAACATTCGGCCATACACCCGTGTGCGCCATGGACACTGAGCGCCATCTCGCTTCACACGCATCAAGGAATCCTCGCCTCGTCTTCGTTGACCTCTCTCACACCCTCTCGCTCGGTGTCATACCTCTCTCTTCGTGCTGGGTGTGAGTCTCTTCTCCTCCCCTCTCCCTCAGCCTCGCACGACCTCTGCTTGTCGGGTTGTGGCTTCACGACGCGCGCCGATATGTTTCGCCTTTCCCTATTGCACCGTTGCCTGCCCATCGGCGTTGCCTGCCGCACCCTCGGCTTTCAGGCGCCACCCACAAACAAGCACGACCTCAAGAAGAAGTTCGTGCAGCTCACAAAGGAGAATCACCCAGACCTGCACGCCGATGATGAGAAGGCTGCGACGGCACGAATGGTTCAACTGACGGAAGCCTACACCTCCCTGAAAAAGCTGCTCGAGCACCGAGTGCAATATCGGCAAGGCGCTAACCTCGGCCAGCACCGCCAGGGTCCCTCCAGCGCAGTTGCGAACAGTGAGAGCGGCACGGCAGCGCGTCCGCACGAAGATGAGTGGGCAGAGGTGGCGACTAGCTTCCACGCACCGGGCTCATCGATAAGCCTGCGTGGCGTTACGCTGCCGTGGCAACGCGCCGCCAGCAACACGGTGATATCCTCAATGGAGTCGAAGTTGCGGGAGCCAAGCGTGTCCTTCCATGAATTCGTGCGCTACGCGCGGCACTTCGAAAAGCACCGGCAGAAGCGGGAGGAACGCATCCGGGAAGATGCGGCCACAGCAGACGGCACGCACGGCTTCACGGCGGAGTATTTCGAGAGCGTGCAGAAGAACAGAGCTGCCAGGCGTGGGACGGAGCGTCGTGGCCTGCCCTCGACGCACCTCATGGCCCTAGGCGCCTTCTACTATGGCTATCGACTACGCAACGCCATCGCACAGGCACCACGGACTGCATGGCGCACGCTTCACTATGTCTTTCTCGGCCACTGAGGCGTTGACACCTTGCTCAAGCAAGGAGGGTGCGCATGCCCCTCTGCTTGACGGCACGTGTGAGGTGTCGTCGCCAGCCCATATCGCCCCTCTTAATCTCGCTCCCTCTTTGCGCCTTTCTTGTCCAACACATCCATGGCACACCAACACACACACACACATATATATGCAATGCGCTTGTGTGTGTGTGTGTGTGTGTGTGTTGGTGTAGTGTGCTGAGCACGTCTCCCCATTCATCCATTCCACGTGCAGGTGTGATGCTCAACGAGCAAAGTACATGTGCGCCTCCTTCTCACATCCTCACCCCCTTTGTCTCTCCCTCCCCTCCCCTCCCCCCTCCCGAACCATCAGCCTTTCGCCCCCTTTCCTGCATCGCCAACAGCGGCTGCTCCTCTGACACACGCGTGCAGAGCCAAACCTCGTGAGTGTTGTGTTGGGGCCAGCACACTCTCGAAGACGCAAGCGCGCGCACACACACAGGCACGTGCACGCCCTCTTTCCCTCACGCCCTTATTCTCTTCCTCAGTTCGGGGCCACTCACCTCCCCCATACCCTCCTCTGTGCAGCCTGCGCCAACTCACACGTACCAGCCGGAGCGGCAGCGGGGCGAATGACGCACGCGTCGTCCTCAGAGGCGGGATCTGCCGCTGCCCGGCGAAGCTCCACGATGGGGAAGGAGTCGGCTAGCGTTGCCTCCTCGCTGGCTGCAGCTGCGCCGCCCTTTTCGCTTCGCACCGGTGCCGTGCTCCCTCGCGCGATCTTGACATGGCTGCAGTCCCTGCAACTCGGCAGCTTCGTGAAGTACCCGAAGCGTGACTTGGCAAACGGGTATGTGTTTGCACACATCTGTGCTCACTACTGGCCACATGTGCCGCTGCACAGCTTCGAGAACAAGGCTGGCGCCGCGAGCAAGCAGAGCAACTGGTTTGTGCTGCGTAAGGTGCTGCGCCAGCAAGGGGTGGAAGTGAGTGCAGCTATGGTAGATGGCATGATGAACGGCGCAGACGGCTGTGCCGGTGCCTTTCTGCGGCAGCTATACACAGTGCTGACTGGCAAACATGTGGACATCGAGGTGGTGCCGCTGGAGGATGCGCTACCTGACGTGCCAGCCAACAAGGTGCCGGTGTACATGCCAGCCAGCACTGGTGGCGCCGCTGCACGTAGGCGGTACGGCGGTAGCGCAAACGATCCTCACCCCTCCACACACGTGGACTCTCGCGGCGGCTTCGCGGGCAGATGCGACAAGCCTGCATCGTTGTTTGGAGCTGCTGTGGCTGCCGGCAGCATCCTGAGCGATGTCGGCGGCAAGGATGTACGTAGCGCCGCCCCGGTGCTGCTGTCGCCCTTGCCGCCATCACTCCCGATGCCGAAGCATACGAAGCCCACTACATCGCAGGCACCCGCATTGACAGCCGAGGCAGCAACTGCAGATAAGCCGCTCCTCCACGTAGCTGTGCGAGCTGCAGGTCATGTGTCCACAGTACTTCCGCTGCAGCGACCAGCTGAGTCGGCCGCTGCAGATGCCGCCGGTGGACCTATCCCGTCCCACGGCTCCTCGATGGCTGGTGCGTGGTTCTGTATGAAGGTGCGCGAGTCGGTGCCGGCAGACGCCCTCGAGGTACTGATGAGGGGCAACGAAGCGACTGCAACGCCGATGTCGTCGCTACCTGTCACCCTTCGCTGGCTCTCTGCTTACCCATCTGGTGAGTGGGACTTGGAGGGTGAGAGGAACGTAACGCTCGGAAGCACAGGCAGAGACGGCTACGACGCTCAGCAGGCAATGCTTCGCACGGGCGTCTGGGAAGCAATCCTCAGCGCTGTTCCGGAGCTAGCTCAGATCCTAATGCACTACGGTGGCCACGGCCTCGATGTCCTTGTCGACTGCCTGTTCGCCTCCGTCGCGAATGCGCAGTCGCGACTCTGTGGTGGTAGTGAGAGCGACGCTGGCGGCGGCGTGCCTTTCGCCTTCGTGCGCAACGCTCTTCACTTCAGCGCCGTTCTGCTGGCAACACTCAGCGACTTCAACGTCCACCATGCCGTCGCCTGCTTTAAGACATACTTGGCGGCCTCTCCAACCTTTGCACAGGCGGTGCGTGGGCTGCACTGGCCGTTGGCAGCCAACTATGCTGAGCTCATCACGGCCGTCTTGCCAGCAAACCGCCGACTCGCCGCCCCGCTGCTGAATTCGCTATGGGTCACCATTGAGTGTGCCGTGCGTGACTCGGCTGCTGAGGAAGCGACTCTCGACGCTGACGCCACCGCTGGCGATGGAGAGAGTGTCGCTGCTGGCGCAGAAAACACGGCTCAGCTGTGCCTGCTGGTGCTTCTCCGTGCCCTTTTAACCTCCCTGCCGCCCATCAGTGTTGGTGCCGCTGCCTGCATGCCGCTGGAAACGCCAATGGGCAGTCACCCTCAGGCCAGTGCAGGTGGACGCACAGCAACCAGCCCCGCCCGCCGTTCAGCCTCACGCTCTGGCAGGAGCACAGCCATCGCGGTGCTGACTTCGCAGGACGCCATCACCAACACTCTCGTGCAGCTCGCACAGCAGCGCAGTGCTGCGGCGCTGCAGCACGCCGCCATGAGCCGCACGAACGCGAGCAGCGTAAGTGTCGACGAGGCGGCGGCAGCGGTGGCTCTTGCCGTGCAGGTGCTGCGTATGGAGCTACGTCCCTCTCTGATGGCCGCATGTGTAGTGGGCAGGCCATTCTTTGACGTCTACAACGCTCTCTTCCCTTTGCCGGACAACGCCGCGACGCCAACATCAACGAACGCGTCGTCGCCTACGCTCTCTGTGCTTCGGGCGCAATGGCTACGCTGGTGCCTGCAGCGGTGGTTCGAGCTCGGTTTGCTATCCCACTCACCCGTCGCCTCCGCCGACGCGGATATATCCTCGCCGTCCTCGTCGCACCCACACCAGCAGCACCAACGTGTCTCCCATGCCTCTCTCTCGTCCGGTGTCCGCGACGGAGGCGACCATCACACCATCGCGACTACGCTCGCCACGGCTCACGATGTGTCGGTGGACAGCCACGAGATGCGCGCTCTGTGGGCTGGTGTGCAGACGCTCTGTCGTGAGCTGTCCTCCGCTATTGAGTCATCGGACCCGGCGGAAAAGGAGTCGCGCCTGCTGGTGGCAAGCGCGCTGGCAGAGTTGCTCCCGTTCCTGCCAGCGAAGTACAAAGCCGAGGGCACCGACGCAACACGCACATTGATCACCGTTGCTGCGAAGAAGCCCGGCGGCGTGGTCTCGGCGGCCGCCGTAGCCAGCGACGCAGCCGACGGTGATGGGCAGCTAAGCGATGTGGCAGTCACGTCGCCTCCTGCTGACGATGGGGGCAACATCTTTGCCGAGGACGCGGCAGAGGCTGCGTTGAGGGTCTTTGTGCACGAGGCGACGCCAGCGCAGATGCGTTCCATCCTCGCCTGCACATCGAAGTCGCGAGCATGCGCAGCGGCGCAGGAAGCTGAGGCATTGGTGGACGAGGCGCCGTGGGTGGTGCACCGTTACGTGGGCCCTCTCAAACCGTCGGGCTTTCCTGTGGAGAGCTGCACTCTGCTGCTGGTCAAGGCGGCTCTCAGCGTGCTAAACGGTGGGGATGGCCGCACAGGCAACCTCAGTAGCGGCACTGGCTCACCCTCACGGTCGGTGGCAGTCGAGGAGAAGGACGTGAGCTTCACTGGAAACGCCGGTGGCGCGCGTCGGCTCGCTGCCCGGGCCGCGGTGGTGGCCAGAGAAGGTCAGGTGGAGGAGAAGATTGCTGAGCGGGTGCGATGGCTCGCCAGTCTGCTGGTAGAGGGCCGCGCTGGTGTTGGTGGCGGCGCGCCGCTCCTATTCCTGGGCCGACGCAACGGTGATAGTGGCACAGGCCGTCGCTCTACCTCGTCTGTTCGCCAGGACCCAACCGTCGTGACCTCAGCAGCGTCAAAGATAGAGGTGCGGCAGTGGCAAGCGGTGCTGGCGCGCTGTTACGAGGACGTTGTTCTGGTGATTCAAGCAGCGAGCTTGCGACTGCGCCAGCGCGGAGGAACTGGTGCCGGTGGAGGCCCTGCGGCGGCCTCAGTACGCCAGGGCACCGGCAACGCTACGGAGACTGCCGCTGTGGCGCACGTCTCCGAGGCAGTTGGTAAGGAGCTCCTGATGCTGGCGCAGAAAGCGGAGGGGGTAGTGTGCACTCTGTGGCGCGAGCTGGCACCGGCCTTGGCGCCACCGACAGCGTCAGGATCAAAGGGCGAGGCGGAGCGGTACTTCCTCAGCGGCGCAGCCTCCCCAGCGGCCCCAAACCCGACCTTCATGGGCGTCCCGCTCGTCTCTTTCCTTGAGGGCGTGTCACAAGAGGAGGTGGTGACGGCGGTCAGCTGGATCTTTTCCGTTGCTGGTGCGTCGTGACACCCTCCCACTCCTTACGTGCGTCGTGTCTGACGTGCGTGCTTCTTGGTCCATGCAGTCCTTCTACCCCCCCCCTCCCCACCCACCCTCCCTCGCTCGGTCGGTCGGCCACAATCTATTTTCAGCCGTTTCCCTCCTCTTATCAATGTAGCTGTGTACACTTGCGTCTTCGTCCGCGTCGCGTATGTTGACTGACGTGTGCGTGTGCGCGCACGCGCTCTTCTTAGCGCTTCACGTCTGCATTTCATCAGCCTTTTCGTTTCTTCGCCTATGCTCGCAGCTCAGAGCTGAAAAACAGGCTGAGGAGCACTCCCTCTTGCCGCCGCCAGCACCTCCCTCCTGCCTCACCTCCTCCCCTCTCTCTCTCCTTCGCAGCCTCCGGCTTCTTCTCCATCGTAATGGTGTGTCTACGACACTGCGAGTGCTGCCGCGGTGTAGTCAACGATAGAAGGCAGGAAAGAGAAAGATGAAGGGGGAAAAGGGAGGCAGTCGTAGAGAAGACGGCGGAGAGAGAGAGCGCGCGCGACGTGTAGTGTATGTGCTTGGATGTGGATTGATTTGGTGGATATCGATGTACAGCGCGGCATCTGCTCGCTCGCTCTCTCCCACGCGCGTTTCACGCGGACAGGATGCAAGAGGGAGACGCAATTTAAAGGAAAGAAAAGCGTTTGAGTGAGGAAGGGACATGAGGGAGAAGAGGACGACGGAGGAAAGGGGAAAACGGGGGGAGGGGAGGGGAGGGGGCGAGACTCGCAGCACGGCTGCATCTATCCGCCCTATTCTCTCTCCCCCTTCAATCCCCCCTCTCCCTCTCCCTCCCCGCTTCACACCCCAGGAGTTGGGAAGGGGGGGCGAGGCGATATCCGCCCGTGCGCCTCTACCGGATACCTGTAGAATCAGCAAAGAGAGGCGCTGAGTTGGACATGTCATCACGCTGCCGCGCGAACGACCTCCTCTACTTCCCCGCTTCCTTTCCCTCTTTTCTGCGCGCTCTTTTTATGCTTTCCTTCTCCGATTCTATCGACGCTCTGAGTGTGCCACCGTACCTCGCTGTGTGTGTGTCCGTGTGCTCGACAGGTCAGAGGAAAGAGTCAGCGCGAGTCCGCTGCACGAGACGAGCAAACAAGAGAGCAACTGACACACACACACACGCAAGCACTGCCTCACGTGCATAAGCCTCTTTCATACAGACGCGGGACAGTGCGCCTTCTCCCTCCACCACCACCAATACCACCTCGTAATGCCACCGAAGAGCTCCCTGAAGAAGGCCAACAGAGCCGCCGCGACGGGCAAGCGCAAGAAGCTGTCCTTTGCCAAGTCGACGGTAAAGGCGGCCGCGGAGGCCATCCAGACCACGCACATCAACGCGCCGGTGGGGGCGGCAGCGAGGCATGCCCCTCCGGCTGCTGTTCTTCGAAAGAAGGGACGGCAAGTCAAGGCGGCCACGAAAACCGCCAGCAGTGCCACGAAGAAACGCAGCGGCATTGTGAAGGCCAAGTGGGCTAAGAAAGACGAGGCTGCACAACCGGCACCGAGCGACGAGGAAAACTCCAGTGATGATGAAGATGACATGCTGAACGGCGGCGCGGCTGTCGACTACGATGCGGATAACCTTAGCGAAATAGTGGACAGCTCCGCCCTGGACGACGAGGACGAAGAGATGGGGGCCGGCAAGCAGGCATCCTCCCCTGCGCCCCGGCAGCGCGACAGCAACGGCGCCGTCGAACCATACCGCGCCGTGCGCCTGAGCTTTCTGCCGTCTGAGTTCCAAGAGCCGCAGCTCTGCAAGTTTCTGAGCCAGTTTGGGGCAACGGTGCTGAGCTGCTTCTGCGTTCGTAGTAAGCGCTCCCACCGATCCCGCGGCATCGCATACGTTAAGTTCGACAGGGAATCCGTCATACCGCTTGTGGTGGAGGAGTGCAACGGCATGGCGCTGGGCGGCATGGCCGTACGCGCGCGCGCCGTCACGATGCGGCGGCCCATGCCGTCGCGCCAGATGGTCAGCCGCCGTCGCGCGCTCGCCTACGCGTACAAAACAAAGGGGACGCCGCTGAAGAAGCACGACGTGCGCCGTAAGAACCCTGTAGGCCTCCTCATCAAAGCGGTGCGGACCGAGAGAGAGAATAACAACTACCTCAAGAGCCTCGGCATCGACTTCGAGACGGACCTCTTCAAGTCTCAGCTAGCCACACTGCCGCCTGGTCTCCTTAAGAAGAAGCGACCTATGTCGGGGAAGCCGAAGGATGGCGCTGTGGCGGCAGCTGGTGTGGGGAAGGCAGTCGTAACGACAACCAACGTCACGGCAGCGGTGCCAATGCCCAGTCTGAACCAAGCGACTAGCAAAGCGTCGTCCCCAAAGGCGCCAGTGAACAAGCCGGCGGCCAAGCGAAGCGTAAGGGCAAAGACTACGTAAGTGATGCCGAACACAAATGGGCCGGTGGGGGAGGGGGGATGGTCGTGCGCTCTCCCGGCACACATTCGCCTGCACAAGCGCTTAATCACCTGCGACGGGTAGTGCGTCAATGTTACCTCCCCCCTCCCTCTCTCTTCGCTAACCTGTGGATGGAGGCAGGGCGGGCAAGGAAGTGCCGGAGAGAAGAAAAGACCGATTTACCTGCCCCAGTGTGTGTGTGTGTCGCCCTCTTATTTGGGGAAGGGGGACGTGTGTTTCTTTCCCCACCTATGTGGTGTCTTCATCGGCGATAATGATGACGAATAACGCCAGACGTCTGCCCTGCGTCTGCCACTTGGCGGCGGTAAGGCGTGATGGCCGTTTTCGTGGTGTAACGCTGCGCTGTTGTTTTCTTCAGGGAGAAGGGGACAGCGTTTGCTTGCCTCTCTTCCTCTCTGTGTGTGCGTGCGTGCGTGCGTGCGGTCGTTCTCGGATAAGAGTGTCACCATGTCGCAGTTGTTTTAAGCTAAACGGAGAAGCCGACATGCCTATGCCCACACCCCGGTGTATATGCACAGGAAAACCAAGTCCATCATAGCGCCAGTGGCGACCATGACAACAGTGAAGAGAGAAAGAGATCGAGAGAGCGAACTGCTATCACTGGTCAAACCGGGCGCACCAGCTCCCTCAACGTTCTCTAGGAGTGCGTTCGCCCCCACCGAGCGCAGACTGGAATTACGCTCTTGTGCTCTTCATTTGAAGGTCAGCGGTAGAGCATCATGTGGCCCATCACACTCGTACACGCAGCAGTAATAGCTCAGTCGCAGCCTAAGCAGCTCCAAAACAAGTGAGTCGAAGAAGCTGATCCATACATGTCCCTGTGCTTGGTGGGAGAAGGACCGTGCAATCACCCGTACTGCTGCCCCCTCCTCACCCCCCACCTTTTCTCTCTTCTCTCGCTCCCTACCACCTCCTCTGCTCAATCCCTGTTGCCCCTCCTCCTCCAACGTACATACGCACACACACGCCCCTGTACGTATGCACACCAGCATTTTCTTCTTTGCATTTGCTTTCACGGCCACTCTCGTTTGGATCCTCGGTGTCCGCAAGCGCGTACACCGACACACACGCACTGTCGCTTGCCGTCTGAGCCGTCCATCGCCCCTTCGTATTGTGCTGTCGTTGCATGGGTGCATTTTCCTCTTCGGTTACGGTTCGGTAGCCTTCCACCCTCTCCCCCCTTTTCGCCTTTGCCTCTCGTTGTTGATGCTCCTCTTCGCTTCATTCTTCTGTTCGCGTGCTCTTTCTCCCTCTTCCCCCATCCCTGCCGCTGCTGCTGCTCCCTCGTGCGCACGCATCGAACCAGTCGCTCTGCACGCACACACACACGCACGCACACACGCATGTTGCAGCCATTCACCTCACTGCGCTTCAACATAATAAACGACACGTGTGTTGACTCTCTATCGCTTCTTGTTTCTTCCGCTCTCTCTCTCTCTCTCCCACTGCCTCCGCGCGAGCTCAATCGGCACTGGTAAGCGGACACCCATGCAGAGACCTTTTCCTAGGCAGTTCTGCGAGTTTCTTTGAAAGCAACAGCAGCACTGCCTAGGAAACAGCAGCTTTCGCGGCTATGACAACCAATACAATAGCCACCACCACTACATTCATTCTGGGCCGCTTCTTGTAGATTTTCCCCCACCACCACCACCACCACCACCACCTCTCTCTCTTCCTGCCTTTTGTTTCTCACTAGGGACTACCTCTGTTGATAACAGTGTGTCTTGTCCTCCCTCTCTCTCTCCTCCCCTTCCTCTCCTACCGCGCACACACCCACGTACACGTCCCTTCGTTGCCTCCGTAGCCGAAGTATTTGCATGCTCCTTCTCCCTCACCCCCTTGTCCCACCTCTCCTCCTCCCTTCGCTGCTGTGGCCGTGGCCACTGCGTGCGAGAAGCGTGCAAGTAGCCTTACAAGGAAAGATGCTTACCGAGTCCTCCTCGATCGAATCAGACAGCGTCAGCTACGAGCCCCCCGCTGCCCACAGCAGCACCAGTGTGGACGCATCTCAAAATCACCACCATCGCCATCACACACATCAGCAGCACAGCTCTGCCTCGCACGTGCACTCATCTCCGTTTGGATTTCTCACGCATGACGTGGAAGAGGAGCCGCCGCTGCACGAGCACACAACCAGCGTCAATCGCAGCTACTCAGACCTCCATCAAGGTGCCTTTCTCTTTTACGCGTTCGCCCTGTGCGCGCTCCGCACGGCGCTTCAGCAACCGATAAACTTAGCTCTGACCCGGAAGCAGACGAGCGCTGCAGCGAACAAGATGACCACATGGGGCATCCTCTCCAACATCTTCACGCAGGAAGGGCGGTGGCGTGGCCTTCTGCAGGGCATCGGCTCCCTCTCCATTGGATGCGCCCTGAGCGAGGTGATCTACCTGTGCATTTTCGAGTGGGGCCGCGAGCAGGTGCCCATCACCGGTACCGCAATGCGTGACGCCGTCTCCGGATACGCTGCCGACGTTGTGTGCCGCGCCGTGCACATCCCGCTCAGCATTATCGCGTTCCGCCAGATGACGGCGTCCCCGTCGCGCCGCATGAACTCGTGGCGAACGCTGCAGGGCATGTACGCGGAGCGCGGCTTGCGCACGGTCTTCGCCGGCTTTGGCACCACCCTAGTCGTCGGGTGCCAGTGGACAGCTATGTGGTGGGCGATGTATGGTCAGCTGAAAAGCTTCCTCTACGGCGCCTTCGGGCCGCATCTGGAGCGGCTCTCTGAGAAATACGAGGGGTCCCAGCAAAGAGGTGGCGCGGCAAGTGGTGGATGGCGCCTGCCGAACTGGTGCACGTCCACCGAAGACAACATCCTCATCAACGGCGTTGCCTCCGTCACGACGAGTGCGGCTACCGCGGTGCTCTTCAATCCGTACCTGGTGGTGCGGACAAATCTTCAGGTGACCCCCGGAGCTACATTGTGGTCCGTGACTCGGCAGCTGCACCGCAAGTGGGGCTTCCGTGGCTTCTACAGCGGGCTGCTGCTGAGCATTAACGCATGTGTTGTGGACGGTCTCTTGGCGTCTACCAGCTACGAGTATGCGAAGCTGTGGGCCGACCGCACTCGGGATGTCCAGTCCAGTCAAGTAGGTGCAACCGCACATATGCCTACCGGGGGAGCGAGAACTGAAAAAGAGGAGTGAGGGGGGGAGGGGGGGGCAAGTAAGAGAGCGAGACACGTGGGCAAAAGCCCCTCACGAAACCCCTCCTCCTCCTCCTCCTCCTCCTCCCCCCCTCAGCACGCAGTAGGCCAGATTATACACGCAGGACGATGCGCAGGTGTGATGGGCAAGTGCGGGTGCGTGTTGGATTGTCCGAAGTACGTGTGCCACGTTAGGGAGGTGCACGCGGCAGCAGAGGAAGGCAGCAAGGCTGGACGCGAGGGAAGAGGGTAAGCGGAGGAAGAGGAAGGCGCGTCGGCACCTTCGTTGGGGCGCGTGGGTGTATGTCTGTGCTGCAGTGAGAGTAGTTGGGATGCTGGCGCCCATTAGTGAGCCGCGGCAGTGGCAATGGGGGGAGGGGGGGTTTCCTGTGAACGGGTACAGCTGCCGCCAGGTGTACACATAGAGAGAAGGCGGTGGTCTGCTGATGGCATCAGAAGTGCTGTCATCAGTGTCCGCCTCGCCGTCACCTCTCCCTGTAAGCACTCACGTTCCCCCTCTTCTCGCGTTTTTATGTCTGCAGTCTGCGCGCATCACTGCCGTTATCCACCACTCACGCGGAGGAGCCTCCCCCGACCTCCTCTCGCTCTTTCTACTTGCGCTGTCTTATCTCGTCGCTTAATCGAATAAGCGGCAACGCAGCGAGCTTAGCTTACGAGTAGCTGAGGCGACACCAGTGTGGCATACACATCACTCAGCTTTGTGTTTCCCTTCTTCTCTACGTCTTCTTTCCCCCCTCCTCACACAGAGAGAGTGTGTGTGTGCCTCTGTGTCTCCGTTGTATCTATGCAACCCCGTGTAACACAGCGGACATGTCCGTAGAGGAGGATAACAATGATGATAGCGAGGGGAAGGGAAGGGGGATTACGCTGAGTCTCATCCCTCCCCCTGTGACAACTGCTGAGGCGTTTGTTTGGGTCACCGTGTCACTGCGTGGGTGGTGGATTGAGGCCAAAGGCGCCTTTTCGAGTTTCTTTTTCGTCTGATGGTGTTGTTGTGCTCTTCAGGCAGGCACTTGGTTGCCTCGCTGCAATGCCATTCGCCAGCTGCGCCGTCTGCCCTCTACGTCTCTCTCTCGGTGGGGGTGTGTATAGCAGTGAGCGCCTTGACGGCTCGTATCCCATCAGGGCTATTTTCCTTTCTGCGCCCCCCTCCCCCCATCTGTACATCACGTGTACACTCTCCCTCCTCGCTGGTTCTCCTTCTTCCCGTCTCAGCCCCTGACATGCGCCTGTGACCCTCTCTGCCTCTTCCTGTCTCCGTCTCCCTGGGCGCTGTGTATCGGCGTAGAGCCTGTTTCGGCCTCTGCCCCTTTTCCTCCTCTCTCGCCCTCTCCTATATGGCACATCTGCTCTCTCGCTCTCTCTCCTCGTGTAGTGTCTGGGCATTCGTCGCCCGTCTTGAGGCGGCAGGCACACGCACGGGTACAACCAAACTGAAAGTGGAGTGTGCAGGCACTGCCGACACCCGCCCCCCCCCCCATCAGCTTATAATAGGGTGTTAGGCGCCGTGGTGGTATTACCAGGCGATGTGGTCAGGCCATGTGCCCACACGTTAAGAAATGGGCGGCTCCTTTTCCGGAATGCATGTGACACGTGACCCGGCGTAGTTCGCGGGTGTGTTATCGTCGACGTTGCACTCTCCCTCCCCATCCACCTCCCTCGTCACCCTGCACCATGCACGCGTGTGAGTAACCGTCATGCTCCTCGTTTCAGCTCTCTTGTATCGCGCCTCCCCCCCCCTCTTCAAAGGCCTCACACCACCACCAGCACACCACCTCTTCCTCTTCCTATCAGCGCTGCGGCAATGTCCCACAGCGGCGCTGGCTTTTCAGGCGACGTTGACCCGGACCTTCCCCTCAGTCCGGAGGGTATCACCTTCCACGTTGCCTGCACCAGCAAGCACCTGGCAGACCGCATCATCTTTGTCGGTGACCCAGGCCGCGTGAAGACGGTGGGCGCCTATCTGGACACTGGCAGCATAACCTACGAGGCCTCGCACCGTGAAATCAACATCATCACCGGCAGCTACCACGGAGTTCCAGTGACGGTGCTGAGCACGGGCATGGGCACAGACAACATCGAGATTATGATGAACGAGGTGCACATCTTGAAGGAGTACGACCCAAAGAAGCGGCGGTGGCGCGCTCGCGCTGGGGATGCGCTGGCGGACCCGCTTGAGACGTCGTTTGATCCGTCGAAGGTGAAGCTGATCCGTGTGGGCACCTGCGGCACACCTAATGAAGAGGTGCAGGTGGGCTGCCTTGCCATTACGCAGTATGCTATCGGCATGGACAACACCTGCCAGTACTACGACGCCCCTGCGGTGAACAGCACGGCGGATGTGCAGGAGGTACTGGCGAAGGTGCAGACGACCTCCCTCGGGAAGGTGCAGGTGTACGCGACCAAGGCTGCACCAGCCATCACGCAGGGCCTTGTGGACGCCTGCACTGCGCTCAACAGCAAGGCGAATGCGTCGGAGCAGCAGCGCTACTATGTAGGCGCCACGTGCAGCGCCAGTGGCTTCTACGGGTGCCAAGGCCGCAGTGTCGGCCGCTTTCGCGGTCACCTCACTGCCCCAAACCTCACCGAGGAACTCGGTGACCTGTGCTTCAACGTCAGCGAAGGCGAGCAACGTGTCGTGAACATTGAGATGGAGAGCAGCGCTCTCTGCTACCTCAGCAATTTACTCGGCTACCAGGCAGGCGCGGTGTGCGTCGTGGTGGCGCAGCGCTCTCGCAGCGGCCGCGCCTTTACCACGCCAGAGCAACTCGCCAAGGCGCTCTCAAACGCCATCACAGTCGCTCTGGAGGCCCTTACCAAGGATTAACCGAACCACTGTCGGGTGCGAGCAAGGGGAGAGGAAAGGGAGGGGAGGCGCTTTGTAAGGGGTCCATGCCGCCTTCCAAACCTCCAACTCCCCACCTCTCTTCCACAAAATCGCTTCTACGCCTCTCTCCCTCTCGCGACGCTTCACTCGATTCCAACGTCCGCACCCTCACTCCTCCGCCCTGACAAGAGCGTCCTAACACGCCCCCCCCCCAGCACCACCACCCTCGCTTGGTAGCGCAGCGCGTAGACGACGGAAACACATTTCCTCGGCACGCATCGATCTCTCTCTCTTCGGCATCCACTGTGATGCAACATTTCCTCTCTTTCTACTGCCCTTTCGATTTTTCCTCTTCAACCCCACCACCGCCTTACGCCCCTCCAACCCACTCGACGCTATTGCCCCCTGCTTACACCCCCTGTCTCTCTCTCTCTCTGTTTATCGTCTTCGGGGGTGGTGGTCTAAAGCTCGTTGTGGGGATGCTGGTGAAAGTGTTTGTGAGCGGGCGAAGGACGAGGCAGCCAGAGCAGCACCAGGAAAGACGTGCCACACTTTGTCCTCCACGGCGAAGATGGCCACACTCGTAGCATTTAAGAAGAATGTCAAGACATTTTTTCCCCCAACGTGTGTCCGTTCAGCCGTAGTGCGTCAGCTCAACTCCTCCACTGAATATCCGGCCTGCCTCTCGGGCCCTATCGCGGGGGCGAAGCAGCCGTGGACGCACGCGCTACAGCAATGCGCTGACTCAGTCATCCGCGCGCGGCCCCTGCCTCAAGCTCTGCCCGCTCCCGCTGCGCAGCTCGCCTCACAGCCGCTCCCATCATGCCGGGTGCGACACATTCGAGCCACGCTGACACTCTGCCCATCACATGGATGATGCAAACGTGCTCGCTGTTGCAGGTCTCTCCGGCGCAGCGCCGCTCAGTAGCTGGCCGCCGATACCAGAAGTGGCTCAGCACTGGCAGGGATGGGAGAGGGGCTGCCTGGCTTCCCCACACGGAGTGGGGGCACTGGGGTCCTGTGGTGCCACGCGCTGCGGTGTGCCCACCCCCCTCCTCCCTCCCTGTCAAGGAGGGAAAGAGTGTAATAGAGACGGAAGGCGCTGCTGCCTGCCGCAGCTGCAGGTGCACAATGACGCACGTCAGCCATGCGTCACGTGTAATGCAGGTGCGCATGAGGAGGGGTGGCTCAGCGGAGGTGACAGTGCTGCTATGTGCAAACGTGGCCGCCCTGCCGCCCTCCCCCCCCCGCTGTGCCCTCCTTAGGCCGCTGCTGACTCCCCATGCACCAATGCGATGACGCCATTACGCAGGCGGAAAGTGTCCAGCTCTCTTCCCCTTCCCATGCGCCAACGCCTTTCTCCCTCCTCCTCTCCCCTCCCCCGCTGGACTCTCTCCAACGCGTGTGCTAACCACACTGGAGAAAAGCAGCGCTGCGCAACGTTGACCCGCTGGTCGTGCCCATCATGAAAGATGCGACTCGGCTACCGAACACATCACCATACCCCGCCCTCATGGCGGCGCTGAAGCTGTTCGAAGGCGAGCACAATACAATGGGAAAATCCTACCCCGCGCTGTCACACCGTCTCCATACCTTCGGTGACTGCGTCTATGAACTTGCCAGCCTGCCGGAGGGCAAAACAAATGAGAGCCCAGATGAGGCGCCGTCGAAGCCGCCTCTCAGTCACACTACTGCGGTACCGTTGACTGAAGCGGAGGCGCTCAGGAACAATAGTGGCAACGAGGTGAAGAGCGCCGGTACGTGTGTACCAAGTGGGGAAGCCGACATCGTTTCATCTGCTGCCAAAAAAGCCAGGCATATACCCGCAAGCACTTCCTACCCGCCTATCAGCATTCGTTTTGTGCACCCGATCCCGTATGCTCAGCTGGACCAGTACCACAACCTTGTCCATGCGCTGAGCACTGCGCTGCATCAGGTGGCACCACACTGCACCTACGGCCTGCCTTCTCCCGGCCATACAGAGGCGGCACCCGCAGCAGCAGCGTCACTCTCTTCGGTTGGTCTGTGCATTCCAACCGACGTGACGCCCCAAGAAAGATGTGCTGCAGCAGTGTTCGCTTCCGAGCTGAGCCTTCGCGCTCTTCAACCAGTTGTCGAGGGACTTCTCCAGCGCAGCTGCGCGACGACGCAGCAGGAGACTTTGCTGCTGCTGCCTCGCACCGCGAAAGCGATGAAGGCAGCAGCGCCGCAGTCGGTGATCGACTCAGATTTGATGTTTTCTGCAGCAGCCCTCTTCATTACTGCAACGCCAACGCCAGTGCAGCCGGCCTCACCCGACACAAACTTGTCGGTTCAGACGGCGCCCCCGTTGTTTTATGCAGGCACCGTCTCTCTCACCGTTTGTATCAGCACCGACAACAAAGGAGACGCGGCACTCATACGGCGCTACTTGAAAGCCTTCGCTGAAGTGGAGAAGGCGCCGGTGCTGCTTATCGTTCGCGAATCAGCAGAACCACCCCCAGGGATTGGTGTTGCGGCTGGCTCGGCGCTTAAAGCAGACCACTCGTACGTGTGGTGGTGCACCTTTGTACTCGCCCCGCATGAGATGGCCTCTGCAGCGCCTCTAGTACGGGCCCTACGCTGGGCGCGTGAACTGCGGCCGACGGTACTCTTTCACGTCAACCAGGAGCGAATGGCGCTGCATGAGCGGCTCCGCCAAAAACTCAGCGCGTATGCTGCCCATTTTTTTCTTCTGACTGAGTCGAGGTGACCCCACTACAAGGCAGCATCGGGCAACGCCTTCTCGACGGCCGTTCTCAGATACTCGCGCACAGCACCCACCGCATGGCGTTGCTCTTCCTCACTCCGCAATCTACAAAGGTGAACAACGTGCCTGACGCTGCAGGACAGTCATCCAGAGACGCGACTCAGCTGCATTCCATTGACCAGTATCGTGACGCCCGCACTCCTCACTTTGCCTCGCTCGCTGTACTGGCCCCACAAAGAGAGCGACCTCCACAGTGGTACACACAAATGCGCAGATCCGCACTTCTGTTGAGCATCTCCACTATGCGTTCTCTCTCTCCCGCATCTCCTCATCCCCATCGCTCTTTCCTTGTCCTCTCCATTGATCCTCTCTTACCCCACCCCCAACCAACTCGCATACGCGCCGCAGTCTCTACAGCCACCACAGCCACCCCTCACTCTCCGCAACCCCCCACCACACCCCGCCCCTCAGCCATGTCCCGCACCAAGGAGACCGCCCGCACGAAGCGCAGCATCACGGCGAAGAAGAGCAAGAAGGCGCCGAGCGCGGTGTCCGGCCTGAAGAAGGTGCACCGCCGCTGGCGCCCGGGCACCTGCGCGATCCGCGAGATCCGCAGGTACCAGAAGAGCACGGAGCTGCTGATGCAGTGCGCGCCGTTCCAGCGCCTGGTGCGCGAGGTGTCGAGCGCGCAGAAGGAGGGCCTGCGCTTCCAGAGCAGCGCCATCCTGGCGATCCAGGAGGCGACGGAGGCGTACATTGTGTCGCTGTTGGCGGACACCAACCTGGCCTGCATCCACGCGAAGCGCGTGACGATCCAGCCGAAGGACGTGCAGCTGGCGATGCGCCTGCGCGGTGATCGCCACTAGAGAAGGCTAGACCAACTCTTGCTCGACCCCCTCCACCTTCCTGTGCCGCTACAGCGCGGTAGTGAAGGGAGGCTGGAGGGAGAGGGATGAGGGGGGGAGGCTGAGGATACGCCGCCTCTGCCGCCCTCTCCCCCCTCCCCTCGCTACACGCACGGGTGCGCACAAACGCCCCCACGCGGGCCATAGACACGTTTTCTTTGATCTTTTGAGCTCTCCCCCCCCCCCCTCTTGCCTTTGCCCCCAGGCGACTTCCTCTGCCCGCCTGCCCCCGCCCCTCCCTCCTCTTCTCTGCTTGACAAGGGAAGCCTGAAGGAGTGTGCTGGAGACGGACTAGGTGCGGCCGCAGTGCCGGGGTGTCGATGCCTGCACAGCCATCCGCGCAGATCCATTAACAGCAGCAGCGGCAACGCGAGAGCAAGCAAAGAAGAGAGAGGGTTGCTGGGCGGTGAGCAGGAGTGCAGTCTCGTCTGGCATGATGCACATCACGCCCGCTGCGGTGCATGTCTTGATGTGAGTGTCTGAAAGCAAAAGCGAATAGCACACATCTACCCCATCCTGCGATCTGCAACCGGAGAGGAGGCACTCCACCCCTGCCTCTCCCCCTCTCACTCCAACGGAGGATTACAAGCACGGGGCTCAGCGCTGTCCTGCGGCCCTCGCGTGCGTCAAAGCAGCTGCGTGCGGCGGCATAGTTTCCCACTGGTAGAACCCCCCCCCCTTATGTGGCCGTGCGCGAAGCTTCACGGGAGTGATGTCGTTGCCAGTTGCGGACGCTCTTTCCACCCCCTTCCCCCAACGATGAAGCATAGCTCGCCGTGACTCGAACCCGGGGAAGGGTGAAGCATGCAAGCACTCGCATCGCCGCCGCCACCACTGCCAGCCTCTCCGCCGTTGTGTGTGGGGGTGCCTTCCCTTCCCCGTACGCTCCTCTTTCTGCTCCACCTCCTCTCCGCCCCCTCCCGACCCATTACGTCACGCAAAGAATGAGTAGCCACCTCCACATGCATGCATACAGTGACCAACGCCAGTGGCGCATTGGCGTACACACCTGCGCATGCCGACACACAACAGGTCGATTGGGCCGCCCATCGATCCCTTTTTCTCTCGGCTTTGGCTCTCGTATTCGCCATCTCGCTCTGCTGCTGACCCAGCCCCCTTCTCCCCATCTCTACGAATGGGCGTGCCTCTAGCGGCCCCGCCATTACGAAGGGCGTGGGGCACCGCCATTCGCGCGTGAAGTGGCTTCACGCAGTGAGCCCCAAGGCCGAGGTGCCGGTGGTAGCGCAGGCTATCAATCAGCTGCTCTACGGCTGATGCAGAGGTGGGGTGCAGGATAGCGACGCTAAGATCAACCACGGTACGCTGGTAGGCACGAACGTCAGGGGTGGTCATGGTGGCCACGGCAGCGGAGCAGCTGTCACCGGCTGCCCCAACACGCCGTCATCGGTATCGAGACGAATATCCAGTGGCACCCGACCCTGGAAAAGCAGCCACCATGCGCCACGACCCCCTGTCGCCAGCGACGGTGGACGTGCGCTTAGGAAGCGGCAACAGCAACAGCAGCAATGGGGAAAACGCACACGGTGATCACTCTCCAGCGGCTACGGCTACCACTTCGGCTGGGCGCGGCGCGTTTCTACTCGAGGACGTTCTCTACACGCCGGCGGGGGCAGTGGAGGGGAGCGGCAATGCGCCGCCTTCTTGGCAGCACCGCCCATCGTCTCCCCAGCAGCGGTGCCGTCTCTGCGGGTCATATTGAAACGCGACTTGAAAGCCCTCCTGGCAGCGCATCAGCCCCTTCAGTGCGACGAGGCCTGCAGGTGGGCGGGCCTGGCAGGGGGGGGGGACTGTGCCGGCAGCCCCGTGGTGAGGAGAGGTACAGCTGGCTATGTCGACTGCTGCAGACCGACCCTCGTTACGCTCGGCCCCCAATCACTCAACCGACGCTGCAGCGATGCCATCGGAGGCGCATCACCAGCCGCTCATCCTGGCAGTACCGCATCCCTCCGCAGCCGTGGGCATAGAGCTGTGGTGGAACGCTGACGTGGTCGCGCAAAGCCGGGCTACCCCGCACCCCCTGTCCTTCGCCGCGGCCCCGGCGTCTGTGGCGCAGCTCCTCATAGCGCGGACGACGCAGGTGCTCGGCCCTCGCATTCCGCGTGGCTTCTCTCTAGGCTGAGTTCTCTGTCCGCGTACTGTGCCCGCTGATGTGCTGATGGCAGCCAAAGCCACTGCGCCCTCGTCAACAGCGGCCACGGCGTCGCCTACGGCGGCAGCGCGGAAAGCAGATGAGACGCGCCGGGCCGCCGCGGCCGTGCTGGCGCACACCGCGAAGCTCTTCAGCACGCCAAATGCCGCAGGGAGTGCAAACGCGAAGATACCCATGGATGGAGTGGTAGGCAAGGTGGCAGAGGCGGCGCAGCTCGAGGGGGAGTCGCTGAAGCACCCAGCAACCCCGACAACCGCGACGACGACACCATCGGACGAGTCGCGTGTGTTTCCAACGTGTTGGAAAGTTGCCCCACCGCTGTCGCACGCCTCCCTGCCCGCTGTACCGTCTGTTGTGCAGCCCGTGCCAGCCGTGAAGAGTGATCTTATGGGGGCGCGTCTCAGGTGAATGTGGACGGAGCCGCGCGCGCCGTCTTCCCCCTACTGCACCATTGATGGCTGACGAGCGATGATGTCTTGAACGTACTGCGCGCTTGCGGCTGTGGAAAATGGGGAGGAAAGGGAGGGGCGAAGAGCCTGGAAAGAGGAGCGGGTGAAGCATCTAAGACAGGAGCGCTGCTTTGCAGGATACACCAGCACACCGTCTTCCCCACCGAGGTGCCGGTGCATCGCATCCCTTGTATCCCACACACACACACACACACACGCCCGCAGGCGGGTGTGCACGGCTACACACACCAATGTCACTGCCTCTCGCTGCGCCCTTCTCCGCTCTTTCCCCTTCGCCTCCTCTTTGCAGCCCACCGCTTCCGCTCAGCTTTAGCTGCTTTTTTCCCTGCGTGCGTGTGCGTGGGGACGACGACGTGGATGTGGCCGCCTAACGTCTTCCCGCATCTTGAGCATATTCGTCTCCCCCCCCCCTCCTCTCCCTCTCTTACTCGCTGTCTTCGCTATTGCGGCCCTCGCATATTGACGCGGTCCGCTTCTTTTCCCGCGCAACCTCTCGGCCTTTCTCACTGCTGGACCCAGGCCCTGTGGATGTGCAAGAAGGCGGTAGGGGCGCGAACAAGACGGAGAAGGATCGGTGGGGACGAGGCGCAGAGGAAGGGGGAGTATGGTGGTGGTAAGACCAACCTCGTAACGTCGCCGTGGGCCTCTGTGTGCACGGATGCCCGCCGGACACCTGATGCGTGTACACGTGTGTGGGTCAGCGCGCGTGGGTTTATTCATCTCCACGGCTTACGCAGTGGAGTCAGAAGCCCCATCTTGTCGACGCCTCCGCACTCGCATCGGCAGCGCACATCCAGTGCGTCTTCTCCTCCTTCGGCCTCTCTCTCTCGAGAGAGAGAGACAGAGAGACAGAGAGAGAGCGAAGTCTCTGTTGTTGAGCTTTGGTTTTTTGCTGCTTGTTTGCGCTCCTGCTCTCTTGCCTCACCGAATGCCCTCTTGCATTCTCCCTCCTTGGCTGTGTGTAACGACTCCTCCGGGACATCGCGGGTGCACTCCACGCCACCGCCGTCCCCTCCGCCACTAACTCTGCCTTTTCCACTCTCGACAGTGGGTGGGTGCTGACTCATTCAGTCGTGCGGCTTGTTGGAGGCTTGAGGATCACCCCAGTTGGCCCACGGTGCCTCGCGCTCTGACTCCCAGCTAGCGGTCTCTCTTGTAGCGTAGCCCCCCTCCCTCTGCTCCTCTTCCGCGCTGCGCTGTCCGTCTGCCATGCGGCGCTCCCGCGGCGCGGACGCCTCGCATGCTGGCGCGCACGAACACAGAGACATGAACGCGTCACCTTCCGTCCCCATCGCTCCCTCCCCCTCTTCCCGTCTGCTCATCAACGCTTCTCGGCTCACTTTTGCTGGCCTTCCTCTTCTTCTGCCGCCACAGTCTGCATCACTCGCACACAGCCACCACAGCCACCCCTCACTCTCCCCAACCCCCCACCACACCCCGCCCCTCAGCCATGTCCCGCACCAAGGAGACCGCCCGCACGAAGCGCAGCATCACGGCGAAGAAGAGCAAGAAGGCGCCGAGCGCGGTGTCCGGCCTGAAGAAGGTGCACCGCCGCTGGCGCCCGGGCACCTGCGCGATCCGCGAGATCCGCAGGTACCAGAAGAGCACGGAGCTGCTGATGCAGTGCGCGCCGTTCCAGCGCCTGGTGCGCGAGGTGTCGAGCGCGCAGAAGGAGGGCCTGCGCTTCCAGAGCAGCGCCATCCTGGCGATCCAGGAGGCGACGGAGGCGTACATTGTGTCGCTGTTGGCGGACACCAACCTGGCCTGCATCCACGCGAAGCGCGTGACGATCCAGCCGAAGGACGTGCAGCTGGCGATGCGCCTGCGCGGTGATCGCCACTAGAGAAGGCTAGACCAACTCTTGCTCGACCCCCTCCACCTTCCTGTGCCGCTACAGCGCGGTAGTGAAGGGAGGCTGGAGGGAGAGGGATGAGGGGGGGAGGCTGAGGATACGCCGCCTCTGCCGCCTTCTCCCCCCTCCCCTCGCTACACGCACGGGTGCGCACAAACGCCCCCACGCGGGCCATAGACACGTTTTCTTTGATCTTTTGAGCTCTCCGCCTCTCCCCCCCCCCCCTCTTGCCTTTGCCCCCAGGCGACTTCCTCTGCCCGCCTGCCCCCGCCCCTCCCTCCTCTTCTCTGCTTGACAAGGGAGGCCTGAAGGAGTGTGCTGGAGACGGACTAGGTGCGGCCGCAGTGCCGGGGTGTCGATGCCTGCACAGCCATCCGCGCAGATCCATTAACAGCAGCAGCGGCAACGCGAGAGCAAGCAAAGAAGAGAGAGGGTTGCTGGGCGGTGAGCAGGAGTGCAGTCTCGTCTGGCATGATGCACATCACGCCCGCTGCGGTGCATGTCTTGATGTGAGTGTCTGAAAGCAAAAGCGAATAGCACACATCTACCCCATCCTGCGATCTGCAACCGGAGAGGAGGCACTCCACCCCTGCCTCTCCCCCTCTCACTCCAACGGAGGATTACAAGCACGGGGCTCAGCGCTGTCCTGCGGCCCTCGCGTGCGTCAAAGCAGCTGCGTGCGGCGGCATGGTTTCCCACTGGTAGAACCCCCCCCCCTTATGTGGCCGTGCGCGAAGCTTCACGGGAGTGATGTCGTTGCCAGTTGCGGACGCTCTTTCCACCCCCTTCCCCCAACGATGAAGCATAGCTCGCCGTGACTCGAACCCGGGGAAGGGTGAAGCATGCAAGCACTCGCATCGCCGCCGCCACCACTGCCAGCCTCTCCGCCGTTGTGTGTGGGGGTGCCTTCCCTTCCCCGTACGCTCCTCTTTCTGCTCCACCTCCTCTCCGCCCCCTCCCGACCCATTACGTCACGCAAAGAATGAGTAGTCACCTCCACATGCATGCATACAGTGACCAACGCCAGTGGCGCATTGGCGTACACACCTGCGCATGCCGACACACAACAGGTCGATTGGGCCGCCCATCGATCCCTTTTTCTCTCGGATTTGGCTCTCGTATTCGCCATCTCGCTCTGCTGCTGACCCAGCCCCCTTCTCCCCGTCTCTACGAATGGGCGTGCCCCTAGCGGCCCCGCCATTACGAAGGGCGTGGGGCACCGCCATTCGCGCGTGAAGTGGCTTCACGCAGTGAGCCCCAAGGCCGAGGTGCCGGTGGTAGCGCAGGCTATCAATCAGCTGCTCTACGGCTGATGCAGAGGTGGGGTGCAGGATAGCGACGCTAAGATCAACCACGGTACGCTGGTAGGCACGAACGTCAGGGGTGGTCATGGTGGCCACGGCAGCGGAGCAGCTGTCACCGGCTGCCCCAACACGCCGTCATCGGTATCGAGACGAATATCCAGTGGCACCCGACCCTGGAAAAGCAGCCACCATGCGCCACGACCCCCTGTCGCCAGCGACGGTGGACGTGCGCTTAGGAAGCGGCAACAGCAACAGCAGCAATGGGGAAAACGCACACGGTGATCACTCTCCAGCGGCTACGGCTACCACTTCGGCTGGGCGCGGCGCGTTTCTACTCGAGGACGTTCTCTACACGCCGGCGGGGGCAGTGGAGGGGAGCGGCAATGCGCCGCCTTCTTGGCAGCACCGCCCATCGTCTCCCCAGCAGCGGTGCCGTCTCTGCGGGTCATATTGAAACGCGACTTGAAAGCCCTCCTGGCAGCGCATCAGCCCCTTCAGTGCGACGAGGCCTGCAGGTGGGCGGGCCTGGCAGGGGGGGGGGACTGTGCCGGCAGCCCCGTGGTGAGGAGAGGTACAGCTGGCTATGTCGACTGCTGCAGACCGACCCTCGTTACGCTCGGCCCCCAATCACTCAACCGACGCTGCAGCGATGCCATCGGAGGCGCATCACCAGCCGCTCATCCTGGCAGTACCGCATCCCTCCGCAGCCGTGGGCATAGATCTGTGGTGGAACGCTGACGTGGTCGCGCAAAGCCGGGCTACCCCGCACCCCCTGTCCTTCGCCGCGGCCCCGGCGTCTGTGGCGCAGCTCCTCATAGCGCGGACGACGCAGGTGCTCGGCCCTCGCATTCCGCGTGGCTTCTCTCTAGGCTGAGTTCTCTGTCCGCGTACTGTGCCCGCTGATGTGCTGATGGCAGCCAAAGCCACCGCGCCCTCGTCAACAGCGGCCACGGCGTCGCCTACGGCGGCAGCGCGGAAAGCAGATGAGACGCGCCGGGCCGCCGCGGCCGTGCTGGCGCACACCGCGAAGCTCTTCAGCACGCCAAATGCCGCAGGGAGTGCAAACGCGAAGATACCCATGGATGGAGTGGTAGGCAAGGTGGCAGAGGCGGCGCAGCTCGAGGGGGAGTCGCTGAAGCACCCAGCAGCCCCGACAACCGCGACGACGACACCATCGGACGAGTCGCGTGCGTTTCCAACGTGTTGGAAAGTTGCCCCACCGCCGTCGCACGCCTCCCTGCCCGCTGTACCGTCTGTTGTGCAGCCCGTGCCAGCCGTGAAGGGCGATCTTATGGGGGCGCGTCTCAGGTGAATGTGGACGGAGCCGCGCGCGCCGTCTTCCCCCTACTGCACCATTGATGGCTGACGAGCGATGATGTCTTGAACGTACTGCGCGCTTGCGGCTGTGGAAAATGGGGAGGAAAGGGAGGGGCGAAGAGCCTGGAAAGAGGAGCGGGTGAAGCATCTAAGACAGGAGCGCTGCTTTGCAGGATACACCAGCACACCGTCTTCCCCACCGAGGTGCTGGTGCATCGCATCCCTTGTATCCCACACACACACACACACACGCCCGCAGGCGGGTGTGCACGGCTACACACACCAATGTCACTGCCTCTCGCTGCGCCCTTCTCCGCTCTTTCCCCTTCGCCTCCTCTTTGCAGCCCACCGCTTCCGCTCAGCTTTAGCTGCTTTTTTCCCTGCGTGCGTGTGCGTGGGGACGACGACGTGGATGTGGCCGCCTAACGTCTTCCCGCATCTTGAGCATATTCGTCTCCCCCCCCCCCCTCTCCCTCTCTTACTCGCTGTCTTCGCTATTGCGGCCCTCGCATATTGACGCGGTCCGCTTCTTTTCCCGCGCAACCTCTCGGCCTTTCTCACTGCTGGACCCAGGCCCTGTGGATGTGCAAGAAGGCGGTAGGGGCGCGAACAAGACGGAGAAGGATCGGTGGGGACGAGGCGCAGAGGAAGGGGGAGTATGGTGGTGGTAAGACCAACCTCGTAACGTCGCCGTGGGCCTCTGTGTGCACGGATGCCCGCCGGACACCTGATGCGTGTACACGTGTGTGGGTCAGCGCGCGTGGGTTTATTCATCTCCACGGCTTACGCAGTGGAGTCAGAAGCCCCATCTTGTCGACGCCTCCGCACTCGCATCGGCAGCGCACATCCAGTGCGTCTTCTCCTCCTTCGGCCTCTCTCTCTCTCGAGAGAGAGAGACAGAGAGACAGAGAGAGAGCGAAGTCTCTGTTGTTGGGCTTTTGTTTTTTGCTGCTTGTTTGCGCTCCTGCTCTCTTGCCTCACCGAATGCCCTCTTGCATTCTCCCTCCTTGGCTGTGTGTAACGACTCCTCCGGGACATCGCGGGTGCACTCCACGCCACCGCCGTCCCCTCCGCCACTAACTCTGCCTTTTCCACTCTCGACAGTGGGTGGGTGCTGACTCATTCAGTCGTGCGGCTTGTTGGAGGCTTGAGGATCACCCCAGTTGGCCCACGGTGCCTCGCGCTCTGACTCCCAGCTAGCGGTCTCTCTTGTAGCGTAGCCCCCCTCCCTCTGCTCCTCTTCCGCGCTGCGCTGTCCGTCTGCCATGCGGCGCTCCCGCGGCGCGGACGCCTCGCATGCTGGCGCGCACGAACACAGAGACATGAACGCGTCACCTTCCGTCCCCATCGCTCCCTCCCCCTCTTCCCGTCTGCTCATCAACGCTTCTCGGCTCACTTTTGCTGGCCTTCCTCTTCTTCTGCCGCCACAGTCTGCATCACTCGCACACAGCCACCACAGCCACCCCTCACTCTCCCCAACCCCCCACCACACCCCGCCCCTCAGCCATGTCCCGCACCAAGGAGACCGCCCGCACGAAGCGCAGCATCACGGCGAAGAAGAGCAAGAAGGCGCCGAGCGCGGTGTCCGGCCTGAAGAAGGTGCACCGCCGCTGGCGCCCGGGCACCTGCGCGATCCGCGAGATCCGCAGGTACCAGAAGAGCACGGAGCTGCTGATGCAGTGCGCGCCGTTCCAGCGCCTGGTGCGCGAGGTGTCGAGCGCGCAGAAGGAGGGCCTGCGCTTCCAGAGCAGCGCCATCCTGGCGATCCAGGAGGCGACGGAGGCGTACATTGTGTCGCTGTTGGCGGACACCAACCTGGCCTGCATCCACGCGAAGCGCGTGACGATCCAGCCGAAGGACGTGCAGCTGGCGATGCGCCTGCGCGGTGATCGCCACTAGAGAGGGCATAGAGATCGGCAAAGGGGGAGTGGTGAGGGAGTAAAGTGGAGAAACCGCTGCAGCGATGCTCCTCCTCACTTCTCCCCCCTCCCCTCCCTCCTTTGGTCGTCGTCTCTCTCTCTCTCCGTACTGCCGTGCGCTGGTGACGCCTCCATAGAGTTTTTGCCTTTTCATTATTTGCCTATAAATTTTTGTTTTTTTTTTTGTTTTGCGGCCGACTTGCGTCCGTCGCTTTGCTTCTCTCTTTTGGGGGGGATCTCCTCGACGACGTTTCTTTTTTTTTTCTCGCGTGTGTGTGTGTGTGTGTGCTCTTTCTGAGTGAAGAAACAAACCTGCACTTTGGCGAGCGGTGGATCAGCGAGGGAGAGGCTGCGATGTATCTACAGGAAGTACGTACGTACGTGTGGGTGTGGGTGTGTGCGTGTGTGTGTGCGTGACTGGGTTGGGTGTCGTAGCTGGCAGCTAGGCCCCATGGGCTTCGTCAAGACAGCCCTGGTGCGGGGAACTGCGCACGCGAGGTCGTCTGGTCTAACACCCCTCCCTCCGCCGTCCCCCCCCCTCCTCTTGTTCTCCGCAGCGCCTTGGCCTTTACTAGAAGACGAAGAAACCGTTATAACGAACGCGCTGCCCTGATGGGGATGACATTCTGCGCTGTAGTGTGTCACAGCAGAGCACACAACGTGTGTTCACGTTGTTGTTGCTCGGGAAACGCTGTGGTAGGAGGTGGGGAAGAGGAGCTAGCAACGCCTCTCCTCCACGTAGTTGTTGAGAGTAGAAGAAGCGCAAGTGTCTCTCCTGTTCAACTCTTGCCATTCCCCCTCCTTCCCACCACCACCACCACCACTGTCTCTGCTGCTGCGTGCTTTACCTCGCATGTACGTCTCTTTTCTCGTGTTGCTCTTGCGCCCAACACGCTGTGCAGGTCACAGCTTGGTACGTGCAGCACCGTCTCTCTCACACATACTCGTCGAAGGAGGAAAAGGAGGGCAATACGAGCGAGCGAGCGAGTGTGTGTGTGAGTGTGAGTGTGTGTGGCATACCCCCTGCCGTGTGTATGGGAACACGCGCCACACGCCAGAGCACGAGCACCAGCGCGCCTTTGTCTTCTCCCTTACAAGTCCGAATTGGGCACTCCTCGCCGCGCCCCCCCCCCTCCACACACGCACACACGCACACGCACACGCACACGCACACGCACACACACACGCACACACGCACACGCACACGCACACACACACACACACGCACACGCACACGCACACACACACGCACACGCACACACACACACGTACGTATACACGTGCGTGTTTACAATAGAGACCCTCAACACGCCTCTGACGCAGCAAGCAGAAGAAGCGACGAACAAACAACAGTGGCGAAGGGTGCGATTGGGCGGCACTCGTTTCAGCAGTAAATGATGCGCTCGGGCTCACCAGCAGTGGGGGCGGGCTCCACCAGCAACAGTCAACATGTAGAGAGCAAGCAATCGTCTATCCGGCGTCGTCAGCAGCAGGTGAGACCCTTCTCGGGGGGCAGTGGTGGATGTCGCCCTACGCCATCGATGCCGCCAGGACGGATGGCTGGGAGCGCCGGTGGCGGCAGGCCACGGCCGGCGTCCACGGCCGTGCTTCAGCAGAGCACTTTGCGCGAGGTGCCCTACCTCTACCAGCAGCTGAGCGATGCGCTACAGCAGCAATCGCACTTAGAGGAGCAACGCCAGAAGCAGATTGTCCAGTACAGGCGCCAGCTGCGAATGCTCTGCGATGACAACGCCACACTGCGCAACATCATTCAAGCCGGGGAGCGCCGAAGGCGCGATGCAGAGGTCGCAGCGGCGGCTGGTCTCGTCGCGCTGACTGGGACCCGCACACAAACGAGTGGCATGGGGAATGGGCCAGCGACCGTCACCGAGGCTGAGGTAGAGGTGCTCTTGCAACGCACAAACCTCGCGCGCCGGCGGCGCAACAAGGTGCTACATGAAATAAATGTTAACGAGGCCGCGTTGGATATTGAAGCTAAGGCTCAAGAATCTCTAGCGGAGCAGGCGCAGATGAGGCTAGACCCGGCGACGCTGCTGACGGGCGCCAACCGGTCGGTGTATCTGCGCATGATGCGCCTTGAGCAGCTAATCGACAAGATACTCTGCAAGCAGCGCATCGCTAGCGTCATACTGGCGAACTATCGGCACCATCTAGCCACTCTCTCCACCGAGGCGACGCAGTACAATGCGCAGCAGACACTGCTGGAGAGGGAGTACGCAGACCGCCACCGAGATCACTTAAAACTTCTCCAACTTCACGACACGGCGCGTGTGGCATACGCAACGGCCGTCGAGGCTCTACAGGTCGTGCAGAAGAGCGCCTCGCGTATGCGCAAGGCGAAGGAGAAGGCGCTGCAAGAAACGCGGCGGGAGGTGGACAAGGGGATTGCGCTAACGCAGCAGCAGGAGCGCCGTGCGGTGGATTTGCAGCAGCAGCTCGAGGAAGAAGCCCAGATGCTCGACGCCGAGGAGAACACGAAAGAACAGCTGGAGCGACAACGCATGAACCCACGCACAGCTCTGTCACTGCTGCGGGCCTCGTGCGTGTCGCGGGAGGGTGGCACAGAACTCCCAGAGAGGAATAGTAACAGGGGCGGCGCCGGTCAGTCGTCGCCTGGCACAGATGAGCGCGTCGCTGCGTACGAGGTGACCTTCCGTGACATGATGCGAGTGGCAAAGGTTGACACGCTTGATGCCCTCATCAAGGTCTATCAAGCAGAAATCGATCAGCAGTACCGTCTGCAGGACGAGTTGAACTGCATGCGAGAGGCGCAAGCGGCGCTGCAGCAAGAAGTGCACCAGCTCCGCGAGCGGGCAAAGCAGACAAAGTACACTGTGGGTGCCGCTACCGGACTTGCGGCGAAGGGCACAGCGTCGCCATTAATGGAACGGGAGCTGCAGCTGTTTGTGCAGGAGGAGAACGAGTCCTTGATCACCCATGTTGGCGCCAACAGAGGGCATCAGGCCCTTCTCATGGAGGTGGTGGAGCGCGTGAACCGGTTGGCAGAGCTGGTGGCTAATTATCGCACTGATGTACCGGTGCCGTCGATCCAGCGCACCCCAGCGCTGGCGAAGCGCTCTTCAACCCTGCCGCTGCACGTTGCGGTGCTGGCGCAGAAACTGCTAGCGCTGGCTGCAGACACCGCCGGGGCGACTGACATCGGTCCGTCCTCTACCGCCTCCGCCTCCGTCAAGGACGCAGGGCACGGTGGGGGTGTTGTGAATCGCTACGACGGCAGCAGCTCAGGAATTGCAGTGGTGTCCTCGACGCACCTTGTGATACCAGCAAACAACCGTCGCGTCTCCCTGGCACACGAGGGTGTAGGTGGGGGTGCGGGTGGACGAGGCCCCGGCGGCCGCCGCGGCAGAACGGCAGCCGACGTCGCTGGTATTTCCTCCTCCGCCGCGCGTGCGCTGCTGTACCCTTACGGGCGCGCACCTGGCGGTAGTGAGGACGGTGCGCCGCGGACCCTTGCGAATCAGCGGCGTAGGCGATCGTCTGCTGCAGCCGGTGCCGGCTTCATCGAGGGTCAGGAGGACAAGGACGATGTGTCCTTGGCCACCGTGGCTGCGCTGCCCCCACCCGGTGGCCGTGTGCTCGACTTTGACGGAACATCGACCGACACGTCGGAGCTTCATAGCAGTAGTATCAACGACAGCGACGCCGACGGTAGATGGTGTAGTGCTGGCGGCGACGGCGGGAGTCCGAATCGCGCAGCGGCAGCGGCACGCAGTCGCCGTCGCTCGTCGAAGCAGCCGCGCCATATAAATATGGCAGGGGTGCACCATGCCAACCTGCAGACGCGTGTGAGAGCCGTTGAAGACGATCACGAGGACCCGTTGCGGCGTGAGGAGGTGAAGCACATGTCGGAGCTGATCCGAGCTCGCAAGAAGCTCGAGGCAAAGAAAGATGCGCGTCGACCCTAACCATGGGAAAGCGAAGGGAAAGGCATGTGTGTGCCTGTGTGTATGTGTGTGTGGAGGGAAGACGCAGCCGCAGGAGGAGGAGGACAGTAGACGTGTAACTCCCCCACCCCACACCGCACTCTTCCCTTATTTGCCCCTCTCCTCCTCCAATTATCTCCCCTGCCATTCCCATCGGCATCGCAAGCAAGACGTCTAGTCAAGCAGCGCACCCTTCTTCTCTCACTCACCCTGTCCAATGCACCACTACTAGGGCGGTGAAGGTGAGGTGAAGTGGAGGGAAGGAAAGTAGGGACATCTTGACAGAGGATACGCAGGTGCCGCTGGTGTTGTTGTAGATGACGGTGTGGGCGTGCTTGTCTCTCCCTCACACACACACACACACACACCGCAGTGCGTTGACCGCATCAACGCACAGACGCGTACACCGTAAAGAGGATGTCATTAGAACCGTGGTAGCCGCGGTGAGGCGGCTGTTTGTGCTCATTTTGTTCTCTGGTTTTCTCTTTCCTTTGGACTAGTGCCGTGCACTGGGCTGACGTGTGCAGGCGCACTGTGAAGTTGAGGGTGGAGGCGGCGGCGAGGCACTCGTCTCACTCTCTCTCGCCCCTCCGATTCACTGCTGCTGCCACTGATGTTGATGCCTCTCCTCTACCTCAGGTGGCAGGAGGTGCAGCAGAGGTCCAGGCCATAGCACAGTCGTATACATGTCTTGATGGGTGAGTGCATCTCGCATACTTCACTCTTCTTCCCCTTCGTTTTTCGCTTCAGAAGAGACCTTCTCTCTCTCTCTCTGGTCATTGGGCATACGCGCATGGGCTGGCAGTGGTACCGAGCTCAAGCCGCCGTGTGACACTCCAAGGCAAAGGGGTGCGTGGAGTCCAACCGTTTCTTGGTGTAGCGCGTGGGGAGGGGGGGAAGAGGAAAGGGGCAGCGGTGGTGTAATCGCGTGATGGCGTTGAGCAG